>NW_025213978.1:0-9631 GCF_004010195.1 Chiloscyllium plagiosum | reverse complement strand
CAGTGTTATACAGTGACAGACCTGTCCCCATCTGTACTGTACCCCAGTGTTATACAGTGACAGACCTATCCCCCACCAGTACTGTACCCCAGTGTTATATAGTGACAGACCTGTCCCCATCTGTACTGTACCCCAGTGTTATACAGTGGCAGACCTGTCCCCATCTGTACTATACCCCAGTGTTAGACAGTGACAGACCTGTCCCCATCTGTACTGTATCCCAGTGTTATACAGTGACAGACGTTATCCCATGTACATGTTCTGTGGCTGAGATTGAAAGTTTATTCAAAGGCACTTGCCCACTTCTGTAAGTGGTTCTGCGTTGACCTCCTGAGGAGGACTGCCATTGGCTCTGGTTTAGACGAAATCAGCTTGCAGCAATGATGTAGATTGGCT
Source organism: Chiloscyllium plagiosum (assembly GCF_004010195.1). Classification (NCBI taxonomy): domain Eukaryota; kingdom Metazoa; phylum Chordata; class Chondrichthyes; order Orectolobiformes; family Hemiscylliidae; genus Chiloscyllium; species Chiloscyllium plagiosum. The sequence continues at coordinate 9,235 of NW_025213978.1, read as the reverse complement.
GAGACCATGTGAGACTCCTGGGTCCTCGTGATTGGACAGTGATGTTGTGAATGCCGCTGAACGAGGGGACAGCAGCCCGGGAGGAATTGCCGGAGTGAGGGATGCATTGCTGGGAGGGAGTGCATGTCTGGGGAGATCTGGAACCCAGTCAGAACCAGAGAAAGAGGGCAGGGCAAAAACAACTCTTCATCTTTCTGAATCCAACCTTCCATCAATGGGATTGATCTGGTTATGAAACTCTGAGGTGTCCTGTTGATGGCTAAATTCTGGTAGAGCCTAGTGATGGAGTTCCTCAGTGCCTTGCCACGCTGAGTGATCAACAATAACTTGCATTTGTTTCGCACCTTACCAGAGGGTTGGTTAGTCCAGTTGGCAGGACAGCTGCTTTCCAATGCAGAGAGCTGCCAAAGGCCTGGGTTGAATTCCTACCATGAGTGAGGTTACTGTGGTGAAATCTCTTTCTCAACCCGTCTGGTTGCTTGAGGCCTGGTGGCTCCCAGGTTAAACCACCACCAGTTCTCTCTCTCTCTCTCTCTTTCTAATGAGCTGGTAAGACTATGGTAACTTTACCTTCATCAACAAAGTCTCCAAATCTTGCTTTTCTCCGATCACCCATCACCCTGAAGCACTTTGAGAGACCCCCCCCCAATCTCCCTTCCCAATCCCATGCCATCATTTGCCCCAAACGCACAGCCATGAAGCAACCCCTCTCCAGCCAGTCCTGCCTCCGCTCCATTCATGGGGACAGAGGTGAGGGGATCGCTCTAATCGAGTGGCTTAAGCTGATTAAAGAATTGGCTAGGGTCAATGGAGAGGAATTATTACCTCCGAAAGGGGAGCAGGGGTTGAGGAGCGTGGGGGGTGAGATGTGGGACGGAGTGGTAAGGAATTGGGGATAGGGAGTTAGTGGGGGTGAGTGAGTGATTGGTGAATGATTAGCATGGGGGGAAATGGGCATGGAACATAGAACATTACAGCACAGGACAGGCCCTTCGACCCTCGATGTTGTGAAAATAATCTGATGCCCATCTAACCTACACCATTCCATTATTACCCATACGTATGTCCAATGCCCATTTAAGTGCCGTTAACATCAGTGAGTCTACTACTGTTACAGGCAGTGCATTCCACACCCCTACTGCTCTAAGTAAAAAAACTACCTCTAATATCGGTCCTAAATCTATCACCCCTCAATTTAAAGCTATGTCCCCTCGTGTTAGCCTTCACCAACCGAGGCTCTCACTGCCCACCCTATCTAACCTTCTGATTATCTTATACGTCTCAATTAAGTCAACCTTCTTCTCTCTAACGAAAATGGCCTCAAGTCCCTCAGCCTTTCATTGTAAAACCTTCCCTCCATACCAGGCAACATCCCAGTAAATCTCCTCTGAACCCCTTCCAAAGCTTCCACTTCCTTCCTATAATGCGGTGACCAGAACTGTACACAATACTCCAAGTGCGGCCACGCCAGAGTTTTGTACAGCTGCAGCGTGACCTCATGGCTCCGAAACTCAATCCCCCAACCAACACATCATATGTCTTCTTAACAACCCAGTCAACCTGAGCGGTAACTCTCAGGGATTTATGCACCAGGACACAGATCTCTGTTCATCAACACTGCCAAGAATTTTACCATTAACCCAGTACTCTGCATTCCTGGTATTACTTCAGAAGTGAACCACCTCTCATGTTTCTGCATTAAACTCCATTTGCCACTTCTCAGCCCAGCTCTGCATCTTATCTATGTTCCTCTGTATTCTACACCATCCTTCGGCACTATCCACAACTCTGCCTACCTTAGTGTCATCCGCAAATTTACTAACCCACTCTTCTACGCCCACATCCAGATCATTTATAAAAATGACAAACAGCAGTGGCCCCAAAACAGATCCTTGCGGCACACCACTGGTAACTGAGCTCCAGGATGAACATTTCCCATCAACCACCACCCTCTGTCCTCTTTCAGCGAGCCAATTTCTGATCTAATTTACTAACTCACCTTCAATCCCAAAACTTTGTATATTGCGCAGTCGCCTACGGTGTGGAACCTTATCAAACACCTTCCTGCGGTCCATATACACATCAACCGCTTTACCTACATCCACCTGCTTTGTCACCTTCTCAAAGAACTCAGTAAGGTTAGTGAGACACGACCTATCCTTCACAAAACCGTGTTGACCATCCCTAATCAAATTATTCCTTTCCTGATGATTATAAATCCTATCTCTTATAACTTTTTCCAAAACCTTACCCACAACCAAAGTAAGGCCCACTGGCCTGTAATTACCACGGTCGTCCCGACTCCCCTTCTTAAACAGGGGAGCAACATTTCCAGTCTTCTGACACTACTGTCGACAATGACGACATAAAGATCAAAGCCAAAGGCTCTGCAATCTCCTCCCTGGCTTCCCAGAGAATCCGAGGATAAATCCCATCTGGCTCTGGGGACTTACCTATTTTCAGATCTTACAAAATTGCTAAAACACCTCTTTGTCAACCACAATCCCATCTAATCTAGTAGCCTGTATCTCCGTATTCTTACAAACGTTGCCCTTTTCCAATGTGACTACTAACGAAAAGTATTCATTCAGCACTACCTCTATGTCCTCAGATTCCGCACACAACTTCCAACTATCATCTTACTCTAGTCATTCTTTTATTCCTGATATACCTATAGAAGGCCTTAGGGTTTTCCTTGATCCTATCCGCCAACAACTTCTCATGCCCCCTCCTGGTTCTTCTTCGCCCTTTTCTGGCTGACTTACAACTCTCAAGTGCCCTAACTGAGCCTTCATGCCTCACCCTCACATAAACCATCACCTTCCACTTGACAAGAGCTTCGACTTCTGTAGTAAACCATGGCTCCCTCCCTTGACAATTACCTTCCTGCCTGATAGGTACATACTTATCAAGAACCAGCAGTAGCTGTTCCTTGAATAAGCTCCACATTTCAAGTGTATCTATCTCCTGCAGTTTCCTTCCCCATCCTATGCATCCTAAATCTTGCCTAATGGCATTGCAATTACCTTTCCCCCAGGTGTACGTCTTTCCCCGCGGTATATACCTATCCTTGCCCATCGCTATTGTAAACATAACCCAGAGGACATAGCTTTAAATTGAGGGGTGATAGATTTAGGACAGATATCAGGGGTAGTTTCTTTACTCAGAGAGTCGTAAGAGCGCGGAATGTCCTCCCTCCAACAGTAGTAGAGTTGCCAATGTTAATGGGTGAGTGGGCATACATATAGATAACAATGGAACAGCGTGGGTTAGATAAGTGGGGAGTAGGAGTTGTGGGGAAAGAGGAAATTGGGGGGGGGGTGGAGTCTGCACTGAGGGGGAAGAACCTTAAAATTGAACTCAAGCTCTGTTTGTCTTGGGGGGAGGGGGGAGAATGGATCTTCATTGTATGAAGGGAGTGGAGATTTGGAACTCTCTTCCTCTTCCCTCCACCAAAAGTAACATGTTGAGATCGGGAATGTTCACGCGGAAAAGTCTAAGTCTAACTTTGGTTGGCTCGGGGAGATTTTGGGTCACGGAGCCAGGCGGGAATTTGAAGCCGAGGTGCCGATCAGCTGGGATTTCAGGGAAACGTCAACACGAGATGGGCTGAATGCCCACCTCCAGGTCCTGAGCCCAGTCCCAGGGATGTGGCCGGAACTTTCTGTAATCGGCTTTTCAGCATGTGGCAGATCTGAGCTCATGGTCAGGTTCCAATCAGTGCTGGCTCTGGCCCACGATCTCTCGCTCTCTCTCTCTCTGTCCTCTCTCCCGATATCGACCCTGAAACATCTCAAAACGTCTGGAATATCGGGACCAGTGCCAGAAGAAAAGCAGCTGTTCAGGAGACTCTTGGAAGAGGGTGGAAGAGGTAGAGTCCCTGAGCTTGGAGCCTAGACATCCAGGCAACGGACATGAGGAGGGGCTGAAAGAGGGAGTGGGGCGGGGGAGCTGGGGCAGGAGGTTATTGGAGGGATTTGAACGAGATTCGGCCCTGGTTGGGATTGAGAAAGGAGAAACTGTAGGGCTTGTTGGTTGGTTTACAATGCAGAAGTTCAATTCCCACACTGAGGTTACCTTAAAAAAGACTCTCCCTCGCCTGAGACACAGTGACCCTCAGGTTAAACCACCACCAGTCACCTCTCTCTCGTATGAATGAGCAGCCTTATGGTGTGGGAGGACTACAGCGGCTTTACCTTTCACCCAAATATACAAAGTTGGGCGGACGCGAGTTTGAATCCGTCATGGCGGAGGGTGAAATTTGATTGGGATACAATTTGGCGACCATTTTTGTTGACGTTAGATAAACAACCTAATTTGGTTCACTGATCCATTTTATGCCATTTCTTTACCAAAGCAAGGCTCCTTGGACAACTCGGGAGCCATGGATGAATGAATGTAGGAAGAAGGCTGGCTTTACGTGAAGAGTGAACCTTTGCAGTCTGAGATTTCTGTCCAGAACCCCCTCACCCACCCACCCCACTCTCTCTGCATGCCCATGTTTGGGACAATGTCAGGGAGGTTTTCACGAGTAGAAGTTGCATGGATGAAGCAGCGGTCAGGTGATTTGGAGGCTGGCGTTGCCAGTATTGGATACGAGGGTCCGTATGAGTTGCCACAAGGCCCTGGGATGGAGATTCCTGGAGGGGAGTCTGGGGAGGGGGAGGGGGAAGGGTGGTGCCCAGATTTCAGGAGGTCCTCAAAGCCTCTGTGGAGAGGCCAAACCTCGTCCACCGCCACCCCGACCCGACTGCCCCGTGGGAAGACCCCCAACGAAACGAACGCAGAGGGAGGGCTCCAAACCCTCCGAGAGACGACGGGAAGGTGGTGTCGGGGGTGCGGAGAGTGGAAGGTACGCCCAAGGTGTGGGGGGGGAAGAGCTTCTAACCTTCCCACCCACCCCCGCCACTGACCCCTTTCCCCACGTGGTCAGGAGCGACGGTGGGACCCCACTTGAAAAAAAAAGACCCGGGATGGAATAGAGCCCGCAATGGGCCAAGGGAGGGTGCTGGGACTCTGAGGGAGTAGGCACCCCCTCCCCCACCCCACCCCAATCTTACTCAGCCCTGCACTGTGTGCGGCGCTGGTGGAGTGCAGCGTGGTCAGGCAGAGCCCGAGGAGCAGGAGAGTCGGCGTTGCGGGCAAGTCGGGGATGATGACGGGCTCTTGCCCGAAACGCCGACTCTCCTGCTCCTTGGGCGCTGCCTGACCGGCTGTGCTTTTCCAGCACCACCCTCCTCCTTCCACCGTGATGTCCAGCATCTGCACGCCCTCAGTTCCCCCCTTGCTGAGTGTGGTCTTGAGCAGAGAGCACGACGACCCAAGGAGCTCAGCCACTCCCTCCCCCTGTCTAGTGTGTGTGTCTGTGTGAGGGTGTGTGTGTGTGTGTTTGTGTGTGTCTGGTGCTCCCTATTTAGAAATGCAAACCCCCCTTTCCAGCAACATTAAGGTGAGACCCTCATGCACCGCAGATACACAGTGTATACATGTGTGTATATATGTGTGTGTGTGTACATGTGTGTATGTGTGTGTATATGTGTGTGTATGTGTATGTATGTGTGTGTATATGTGTGTACATGTGCACATGTGTGTATATGTATGTGTAAGTGTGTATATGTATGTGTGTACGTGTGTGTATGTGTATGATATGTGTGTATGTGTACGTGTGTGTATGATGTGTATGTATGTGTATATGTGTATGTGCACGTGTGTATGTGTGTGTATGTGTATGTATGTGTATGTACATGTGTACGTGTGTATATGTATGTGTATGTATGTGTGTGTACATGTGTGTGTGTATATGTGTGTATGTGTACGTGTGTGTATGATGTGTATGTGTGTGTATGTATGTGTGCACGTGTGTGTATATGTGTGTACGTGTGTGTGTACATGTGTATGTGTATATGTATGTATATGTGTGTATATGTACACATATACACGTGTGTGTATATGTATGTATATGTGTGTGTACATGTGTGTATATGTATGTGTGTACATGTGTGTATATGTATGTGTGTATATGTGTGTGTGTACATGTGTGTATATGTGTGTGTGTACATGTGTGTATACATGCACACACCTCTCCGCCAGAGGCGGCGGCGCTTTAAAAGGACACGCTGCAAGAGGAGGAGGAGATTTTTTTTGCTTTTGCAAAACAAGGGGAGGGGAAAGAGAGAGAGAGAGACAGAGAGGGAGAGGGAGGTTATTGCAAAGTTTTATTTGCAGCAGCCGGGGGTGTGTGCAAAAGGAGATTTCTGCAAACGCTGTGCGGGAGCGGTGCACAGCAGCAGGCGGCGGCGGGGGAGATGCAGCGGCCGTGAGGAGGGAGCAGCGACGGGGGCGGGGAGATTTGCATTGGGAGCAGCGGCGGGGGCGGGGAGATTTGCATTCGGTGCGGCCGGTTGGAATGGCGGAGCCGGGACCTTGAAGGAAGGGCATGATTGGCAAATAAATGTTCCAGGATATAGATGCATCAGACAGGACAGGAAGGGAAGTAAAGATGAGGGGAGGAGTTGCATTTCTGGTCATGGATGATATCGCATGTGTGCTAAAGGAGGACACTATGGGGGCTTGAGCAGTGAGGCATTATGGGTAGAGCTGAGAAATAAGAAGGGTGCAGTTACATTGTTGGGGCTGTACCACAGGCCTCCCAACAGTGAGCATGAGGTAGAAGAATAAATACGTAAACAAATTATGGAAAAATGTAGAGGCAACAGGGTGGTGGTGATGGGAGATTTTAATTTTCCCAACATGGACTGGGATACACATAGTGTCAGAGGTCTGGATGGAGCAGAATTTGTAAGGAACATCTAGGAAAGTTTTCTAGAGCAGTATGCCAATAATCCAAGGAGGGAAGAAGCCATATTGGACCTGGTGTTGGGAATGAGCCAGAACAGGTGGTAGAAGTTACAGTGGGGGATTTCTTTGGGAATAGTGACCACAATTCTGTAAATTTTAGAATATTCGTAGACAAAGAAGAGAGTGGTCCTAAGGGAAGACTACTAAACTGGCCAAGGCCAATTATATCAAAATTTGGCAGGAGCTGGGAAATGTGGATTGGGGGCAGTTATTTGAAGGGAAGTCCACATTTGATATGTGGGAGTCTTTTCAAAGATAGATTAAAGATAGTGCAGGATAGGCATGTCACTTTGAAAACAAGGGATAAAAAAGGTAAGATTTGTGAACCATGGATAACAGGAGAAATTGTGCAACAAGCCAAGAGAAAAAGAGAAGCATGCATAATGTCCAGGCAGCTAAGAACAGGACACGCTTTGGAGGAATATCGAGAGAGTAGGACCAAGGAATCAAGCGGGCTAAAAGGGGTCATGAAATAACTTTAGTGAGCAGAATTAAGGAGAAGCCCAAGGCCTTTTATACATATATAAGAAGAAAGAGGGTAACTAGAGAAAGGGTTGGTCCACTAAAGGATAAGGAAGGAAGGTTGTGTTTTGAACCTGAAAAAATGGGTGAGATTCTCAATTATTACTTTGTAGTGTTCATGGAGGAGAGGGTCAAGAATGTGGTGCTGGGAAAGCGCAGCCGGTCAGGCAGCATCTGAACAGTGGGAGAATCGACATTTCAGGCATAAGCCCTTCATCAGAAATGAGGCTTGTGGGTCGGGATCGAGCGATAAATGGGAGGAGGAAGATGGGAAAGCGATAGGTTGATAAAGGTGAGGGAAAAGGTGATAGGTCCTGAGGGCAAGGCCAAGTTGGAGGCTTGGGATTGGGATAATTGGGGTGAAAAAGAGGAGAATGAGGAAGCTGTTGAAATCCACATTTATTCCATGTGGTTGCAGGGTCCCAAGGTGGAATATGAGGTGTCCCTCCTCCAGGCATCGGGTGGTAACTGTTTGGCGGCGGAGACGGTCATGATGAATATTGAGATTAGAGATAGAAGTTTGTTTACTCTGGATCACGTTGACATAAGGAGGGAGCTGGGGCCCTGACAGATATCTTTGTAGCATCCTTAAACACAGGTGAGGTGCCAGAGGACTGGAGGGTTGCTCATGTTGTCCCCCTGTTCAAGAAGGGTAGTAGGAATGTTCCAGGTAACTACAGACCAGTGAACCTGACATCAGTGTGGGAAACATGCTGGAGAAGGTACTGAGGGATAGGATCTATTTATAATTAGGAAAGAATGGGCTTATCAGTGATAGGCAACATGAGTTTGTGTGGGGGAGATCGTGCCTTGCCAACTTAATAGAGTTCTTTGAGGAAGTAACCAAGTTGATAGATGAAGGAAGGGCTGTAGATGTCTTATACATGGACTTTCGTAAGGCGTTTGATAAGGCTCCCCATGGTAAACTGATGGAGAAAGTGAAGTCACATGGTTTGCAGGGTATTCTAGCTAGGTGGATAAAGAACTAGCTGAGCAACAGGAGACAGAGAGTAGTAGTTGAAGGGAGTTTCTCAAAATGGAGAAAGGTGACCAGTGGTGTTCCACAGGGATCAGTGCTGCGGCCACTGTTGTTTGTGATATACATAAATGATCTGGAAGAGGGCACTGCTGGTATGATCAGCAAGTTTGCAGATGACACGAAGATTGCTGGAGTAGCAGAAAGCACAGGGGACTGTCAAAGAATACTGGAGAATATAGATAGACTTGTGAGTTGGGGGGAGAAGTGGCAGATGGGGTTCAATCTGAGCAAATGTGAGGTGATGCATTTTGGAAGGTCTAATTCTAGAGCGAACTAAACTATAAATGGAAAAGCCTTGGGAAAAGTTGATGAGCAGAGAGATCCAGAAGTTCAGGTCCATTGTTCCCCAAAGGTGGATAGAGTGGGCAAGAAGGCATATGGTGTGCTTGCCTTCATCGGATGGGGTATTGAGTATAAGAGCTGGCAGGTCATGTTAAAATCGTATAAGATATTGGTTCAGCTGCATTTAGAATACTGTGTACAGTTCCAGTTACCACATTACCAAAAGGATGTGGACACTTTGGAGAAGGTGTAGAGAAGGTTTACGATATAGATCAGTTGGAGGCATGGACTAATCCGGACAAACGTGAGGTGATGCATGTTGGGAGGTCAAGTACAGGTGGAAATTATACAGTGAATGGCAGAACCCTTAGGAGTATTGATATGCAAAGGGATCTGAGTGTGCAGGTCCACAGATCACTGAAGGTGGCAGCGCAGGTGGATAAGGTAGTAAAAAAGGCCTCTGGCATGCTTGTCTTCATTGGAAGGGGCATTGAGTGTAAGGGTAGACAAGTTATGCTGCAGCGTTATTGAACT
>NW_025213977.1:35576-37902 GCF_004010195.1 Chiloscyllium plagiosum | reverse complement strand
CTACAGGAACAAGCAAGGGCCGACACTCCAGGACTTCAACCCAGGAGGGCTGCAGTGAATGGAATAATGTCAGCCAGGTGGACCACATAGAATCGGAGTTCCCTGATTGGGGCTGTTAACTGGATCCGATCAGGAAGCCCTGGCTGACAGACAAAAACAGGAGGCTCAAGGGTTCTGGTCAGTGTTGGAGCTGCATCTGTGCCAGCCGGGTCAGTGCCACACACTCTCCCCATAGAAATATAGGGGGACTTGGTGACGGCATACTGGCCTGTCTCGAGTCATTTCACAGCGAGTACTGGTGTGTGGGTGTGATGGACATGGGGCCTCGCACAAATTATTGTAACTCACTGCCCTGACGCTGAGGTCTCTGTAACTCACTGCCATGACACTGTGGTGTCTGGAACTCACTGCCCTGACACGTGGTGTCTGCAACTCACTGCCCTGACACTGTGGTCTCTAAAACTCACTGCCCTGTCACTGTGATTTCTGTAACTCACTGCCCTGACACTGGGACTGTAACTCACTGCCCTGACACTGTGGTCTGTGTAAATCACTGCCCTGCCATTGTGGTCTCTGTAACTCACAGCTCTGACACTCTGATCTCTGTAACTCACTGCCTTGACAATGTGGTCTCTGTAACTCACTGCCCTGACACTGTGGTGTCTGTACCTCACTGCCCTGTCACTGTGCTCTCTGTACCTCACTGCCCTGACACTGTGTGACTGTAACTCACTGCCCTGACGTTGTGGTGTCTGTAACTCACTGCCCTGTCACTGTGCTCTCTGTAACTCACTGCCCTGACACTGTGGTGTCTGTAACTCACTGCCCTGTCACTGTGCTCTCTGTAACTCACTGCCCTGTCACTGTGGTGTCTGTAATTCACTGCCCTGACACTGTGGTTTCTGTAACTTACTGCCCTGACACTGTGCTGTCTGTAACTCACTGCCCTGACACTGTGGTGCCTGTTACTCACTGCCCTCACACTGTGATCTCTGTAACTCACTGCCCTGTCACTGTGGTGACTGTTACTCACTGCCCTGACACTGTGGTGTCTGTAACTCACTGCCCTGATACTGTGGTGACTGTAACTCACTGCCTTGACACTGTGGTCTCTGTAACTCACTGCCCTGTCACTGTGGTGACTGTAACTCACTGCCCTGACACTGTGGTGTCTCTAATGTACTGCCCTGAAACTGTGGTGTCTGTTACTCACTGCCCTGACACTGTGCTAACTGTAACTCACTGCCCTGACACTGTGGTGACTGTAACTCACTGCCCTGACACTGTGGTGACTGTAACTCACTGCCCTGACACTGTGGTCTCTGTAACGCACTGACCTCACACTGTGATCTCTGTAACTCACTGCCCTGTCACTGTGGTGACTGTTACTCACAGCCCTGACACTGTGGTGACTGTAACTCACTGCCCTGACACTGTGGTCTCTGTAACTCACTGCCCTCACACTGTGATCTCTGTAACTCACTGCCTTGACACTGTGGTGACTGTAACTCGCTGCCCTGACACTGTGGTCTCTGTAACTCACTGCCCTGACACTGTGGTTTCTATAACTCACTGCCCTGTCACTGTGGTGTCTGTAACTCACTGCCCTGTCTCTGTGCTGACTGTAACTCACTGCCCTGACACTGTGGTCTCTGTTACTCACTGCCCTGTCACTGTGGTGTCTGTTACTCACTGCCTTGACACTGTGGTGTTTGTAACTGTGGTGTCTGTTACTCACTGCCCTGACACTGTGGTGATTGTAACTCACTGCCCTGACACTGTGGTCTCTGTAACTCACTGCCCTGAAACTGTGGTGACTGTAACTCTCTGCCCTGACACTGTGGTCTCTATAACTCACTTTTCTGACACTGTGGTGACTGTAACTCACTGCCCTGACACTGTATTGTCTGAAACTCACTGCACTGTCACTGTGGTCTCTGTAATTCACTGCCCTGACACTGTGGTCTCTGTAACTCACTGCCCTCACACTGTGATCTCTGTACCTCACTGCCCTGTCACTGTGGTCTCTGTAACTCACTGCCCTGACACTGTATTGTTTGAAACTCACTGCACTGTCACTGTGGTCTCTGTAACTCACTGCCCTGACACTGTGGTCTCTGGAACTCACTGCCCTGACACTGTGGTGTCTGTAACTCACTGCCCTGACACTGTGGTCTCTGTAACTCACTGCCCTCACACTGTGATCTCTGTACCTCACTGCCCTGTCACTGTGGTCTCTGTAACTCACTGCCCTCACACTGTGATCTCTGTACCTCACTGCCCTGTCACTGTGGTCTCTGTAACTCACTGCCCTCACACTGTGATC
>NW_025213977.1:3534-6679 GCF_004010195.1 Chiloscyllium plagiosum | reverse complement strand
GGCTTCCGAAAAGGTGTGTGCCGGGGGCAGTACAAATTTAAAATCCCATATTCCTCTCCATTTATAAGGGCTTTAATCAGAATATATCGCCCAGATTCGTCTTTTATCTGATTTAGGATTTTGAAAGGGAAATTCTTCCGAATAAGAATAACAACTCCCCTACTTTTTAAGCTAAAAGAAAAAAAAAAGGCCTGATCAAATCCACCCTGTCGTAATTTCAAGTGTTCTTTATCCAACAGGTGTGTCTCGTGTAGGAGAGCTATATCAACTCTTTCTTTCTTGAGATTTGATAATATTTTCTTCCTTTTGACTGGCGAATTACTCCCCTTGACATTCCAGGTGCACCACTTAACCGACTGATCAACCATAATTGTCCGGGCAATTCCGAGACCCCTCGGGAAGGGAAACCCTATCCAGAACATCCCGAGCATAGAGCATATAAAATTCACAAAAATAAAGGCTCTCTAATACACTCACAACAGTATAATAAAAAACTATTAATTCGGTCCATTTGAATTAGTTTTTGGGCATGAAGGGAGAGGACCATTAAAATTGATTAAGGAGAATTTCGTAAATCATAATTCAGAGACCATATGTTTGGGCGATGTGTCAAGTTTTAGGGAACAATTAAAAAGAACAGGGGAGTTAGCTTGGCAGCATTTAAAAGTATCACAGCATACAATGAAACAGGAAGCAGACAAGAAATCAAAAACTCTCAACTTTTCTATCGGGGATAAGGTGTTAGTGCTATTTCCAGTGATAGGTGAACCTTTAAAAGCAAAGTTGAGAGGACCTTATCACGTCAAAAGGAAATTGAGTGAGGTGAACTATTTGATAAGGACTCCAGACAGTAAGAAATCTCACAGAATGTGTCATGTGAATATGCTCAAAAGGTATTATGACAGGGAAGGAAAGTCAAAGGAAACTGTGTTATTAGTCACAACACAAAGTTAAGAACCAAGTTCAGAATATTCTGAATTGGACATTCCTCAAATTAAATTGGACAATGAGGAAGTTGGGATTGTTATAAGTGGGAAGTACTAACCTAATTATCCATGATGTCAATATAGGAGATGCTGTTCTGATTAAACAACATCCTAATAGGAATAACCGTCTAAAGTTGGCACAGGTTCAGAAGGAGATTGAACACATGCTCCAAGGCAACATGATCAAAGTAAGTCACAATGACTGGAGCTCACTCAAAGTAATGGTGCCAAAACCAGATGGTACCCAACGGTTAGGTGTAAACTATCACAAAGTCAATGCAGTTACAAAGACTGGTGCATATCCAATCCCACATTTGGAAAGCTATGTTAAAAAGGTGGGGTGAATAACTTATATTTCTAAGTTGGACTTGCTCAGAAGATAATAGCAGACACTTGTGTTCGAAAGAGTGAAGGCAATTTCAGATTTCATAATGCCAAATGCACTGTATCAGTTTAAAGTCATGCCGTTTGATATGAAAAATGCGTCAGCCACATTTCAAAGACTAGCCAGTAATATCATTTCCAGATTACCCAATTGTGTTGTATGTATAGATGATCTGGTGAATTGTAGTCACACATGGAAGGAACATTTGCAACATTTATCAAAATTGTTCAATTGACTTCGGGAGGCAGACTTGGTAATAAACCTGGCTAAAAGTGAATTTGCCAAAACCCAAGTCAACTCCTGGGCCATGTTATTAGACACAGACAAATGGGCCTACAGAATGCAAAAACGACGGTCATTGGGGAATTTCCCATACCATTGACAATAAGAGCAGTACGATTATTCCTGGGATTGAGTGAATTTTCTCAAAAATTTATACCAAATTTTAGCAGTGTGGCTGCTCCTCTCACTCAATTTCCAAAAAAAGGCAAGAAGTTTCAGTGGATAGCAGACTGTCAGAGGCATTGGACATCCTGAATGCTGTGTTAGTCCAAGTGTTAGTCACATATAATTATGTAAAGTCATTCAAAGTGGCTATTGATGTGGGTGTCGATGCTGTGCTCTTAAAAGAAGACAACGAAAAAATAGAAAGACAGGACATTGAAAATTCATCAGCAGAAACATTTGACAATTGAGAAAGAGACTTTGAGCTTAGTGTTGGCATTACAACATTTCAATGTTTAAGTTGCCAGTAATATATCTGAAACAATCACATACACTGATCCTAACCCATTGAAGTTTGTGGAGAAATTTAAGGACAACACTTTCAGACTTGAGATGGAGCTTGTTGTTACAGCCATTCAGTTTGGCAATTGTGCCTGTGGCAGGATGAGAAAACATGATTGCCGACACATTATCGAGCCTTGAATGAGAAATGGAGGCATTCGGTGGCAGAAGTAAAAGAGACTGGAACAAAATATAGTAGTGCATGTTTCCGTGATTATTGTCAGTGTAATGTATATGGGTGTTATAGTGCACGAACAACTTCAGATTAAGGGGTTTTAAAATGAAGCCATCTTTGGATATTGATTATTCTTTTCTTCGGGGGAGGGGCGGGGTGTAGATATGATGATGCTGCTCCTTTAACAAGGTTATGTTGTCCTTGATTTTGATTTCAGAGGGTTCATTAACGCTCAGCATTTCTCTGGTTTGGTTTGGTTTTAGCAAGCAGTCAGTTGTGAAGTTGTGGGACCCAAAGAAGCAGGTCCATGCTGATCCACTCTCTCTCTGACATCTCTCCTATAAGAACATGTGTTGGATTTTTTCCCTTTTTTTGCGAAAGGGTGTTTATGGGAATTGTTACAAGTATTTGGAACAGTGTCATTAAGTTGGAATATTGGAGTCATAGAGTCGTAGAGATGTACACCATGAAAACAGACCCTTCGATCCAACCTGTCCATGCCAACCAAATATCCCAACCCAATCTAGTCCCACCTGCCATCTCATATCCCTCCAAACCCTTCCTATTCATATACCCATCCAAATGCCTCTTAAATGGTGCAATTGTACCAGCCTCCACCACTTCCTCTGGCAGCTCATTCCATACACCCTCTGCATGAAAAAGTTGCCCCTTAGGTCTCTTTCATATCTTTCCCCTCTCACCCTAAACCTATGCCCTCTAGTTCTGGACTCCCTGACCCCAGGGAAAAGACTTTGCCTATTTATCCTATCCATGCCCCGCATAATTTTGTAAACCTCTATAAGGTCTCCCCTC
>NW_025213977.1:0-750 GCF_004010195.1 Chiloscyllium plagiosum | reverse complement strand
CCCCTTCCAATTTAGGTGCAATCTGTCCCTTGTACAGGTCACTTCTACCCCAAAAGAGATTCCAATGATCCAAAAATGTGAATCCTTCTCCCATACACCAGCTCCTCAGCCATGCATTCATCTGCTCTATCCTCCTATTCCTGCCCTCACTAGCTCATAGCACTGGGAGTAATCCAGGTATTACTACCCTTGAGGACCTCCATTTTAAATTTCTGCCTAACTATCTGTAATCTCCCTTCAGAGTCTCAACCTTTTCCCTTCCTATGTCATTAGTTCCAATGTGTACAATGACCTCCTGCTGGCCCCTCTCCCCCGTGAGAACGTTCTACACGCTCTCTGAGACATCCTTGATCCTGGCACCAGGGAAACAACACACCATTCTGCTTTTTCTCTGCTGGCCACAGAAGCATCTGTCTGTACCTCGAACTACAGGATGTCCTAACACAATTGATCTCTTGGAACCCCTCGTTGCATTAGAGCCAGTCTCAACACCAGAAACTTGACTGTTCGTGCTACATTCCCCTGAGAATCCATCACCCCCTACATTTTCCAAAACAGCATAACTGTTTGGAATGGGTATATCTACAAAAAACTCCTGCCCTTGGTGCCTACCTCTCGTACCCTTCCTGGAGTTAACCCATCTATGTGACTGTATCTGAGACTTTCCCCCCTTCCTATATCTGCCATCCATCACATACTGTTGCTGTTGCAAATTCCTCATCGCTTCTATCTGTCTCTCCAACCGATCCA
>NW_025213976.1:30372-37902 GCF_004010195.1 Chiloscyllium plagiosum | reverse complement strand
CCCACACATACTCTCACACACACTCACTCTCTCTCACACACACACTCACACACACACACTAATACGCACACTTACACACACACTCACACACATACGTAACTATCGCTGTCTTGTACACTTGTGCACAGATCCTTGCGGTTCGGTGTAAAGGACGAGGAAAGAGATGAAATGTTTACGAATGAAGACAAGGGAAGTATGTAAGATAAGGGCTAGCAGTTGGTGTGAAGTCTGTGGTAACAGACCAGGACAGAAAGCACCATGAACAGCCCCAGGGAAAGCAAAGGGGGAGCGGGGAAGGCTCTTTCAGATGGCCTGGGAAGGTGGCAGGTGCTACACAAATGCAAGCCCTCTCTCCATGAACTGGAAAGCGAGGTTGCACATCCAGGCACGCTGTCTTAGGAAACAGGGAAGGGGGAAGGGGAAGGGGTGGGTGGAGGGGGATTGGGGGCGGACACGTTGAAACCCAGTGAAGGATGTCAAATGGAAAAGGACAGACTTACATTTCTATAGCGCCTATCACCACCGCAGAGCATCCCAAAGCATTCGGCAGCCGGTGGAGTACTTTTCCAAGGGCAGCCCCTGTTGGGATGCGGGAACCACGACAGAGACTGTGCACTGTGCTGCTTTGCGTGGATAGTAAAGGCATGATAAGCTCTTTAAGTGAGATTAACCGAGGGATAAATATAACCCAAGAACACTCACAAGGACTGCCCTACTCTTATCGCCACAGGAGTATTAGAAACTGGAAGAGGAGCAGGCCGTTCGGCCCCTCAAGCCTGCTCCTGCATTCAGCAGGATCATGGCTGCTCTGATTTTCCTCTTTCCATGTAACACCCCGATTTCCCCGACTGATCAGGAATCTCTGTTTCAGCCTTCAATATACACAAGGGCTCCTCCCCCCCCCCCCCACTGCTGCCCGTGGCAAGCAATTCCAAAAAACACTCAACTCTCTGAGGGAGTAAATTCCTCCTCATCTCAGTCTGAAATCCTCCCCCCCCCCTCCTTTATTCTGAGAGGGTGCCCTCTGGTCCTAGCCTCTCCCCTGAGGGTGGGGGTGGGGGCGGGGGAGCATCCTCTCAGCACTGACCCTGTCAGGCCCCTTAATATGTCCCAGTGAGGTCACCCTCCCATTCTTCCCAACTCCAGGGAGTAAAGTCCCAACCTGTCCAGCCCTTGTACACGAGACACTCCCTCCCTCCCCCCCCTCCCGAGTGAAGCTTCTCTCTGAACTGCCTCCAATGAAATGATATCTTTCCCTAAATAAGGAACTGCTCAGAGTATTCCCGATGTGGTCTCCCCCAGCACCTTGGACAGTTCCAGTCACACCTCCCCACTCTTACACTCCAAACCCCTTGAAATAAGGGTCAATATTCCACCACCCTTCCTGATTCCCTGAAGGGTCAATATTCCACCACCCTTCCTGATTCCCTGCTGCCCCTGAGTGCTAGCTTCCTGTGTTTCGTGCACGGGATTTCCCCCCCCTCCCCAGGTCCCTTTGTGTTGCAGCTCCCTGCAGTCTTTCCCCATTTAAATAACATCCCGGACTCCCTTCCCAAAGGAACGACTTCACGTTTACCCGCGTGATGCTCCTCAAGCACTTTCTTCTCCTGTAGGAGACAGAACCAAACAGCAGATGCTGGAATCCGAGGTGGACAGGCCGGAGGCTGGAACAACACAGCAAGCCAGGCAGCTTCAGGAGGAGGACAGGTCGATGTTGCTTCAATATCTCTCTGTGCGTAAACTGTCTCCTTCTCTCAACCTCCCGTTGCATCTGTTTTGGTGTCATCTGTGGATCTGGCTGCAGTCCATTCCCCTCCCTCCTCCAAGTCACTCAGATGGATTGTGGTCCCAGCGCTGACCCCTATGGGACAGGACTGGTCACTGCTCGCCAACCTGAAAAAATAACCCCTCATCCCAGTTCCCTGTTTCCCGCCCATGAGCCAATATGCTCCCATCGCAGACTCTTAAGTCTTCACCTTTTGTGAAGTTGCTTACCTTCCAGAAGTCCAAATGCAACACATCCGTTGAGTTATAGAGTCATACAACACGGACATAGACCCTCCAGCCCAACCAGTCCATAATCCCAATCTAATCTAGTCCCACCTGCCTGCTCTTGGTCCATATCCCTCCAAGCCTTTCCCACTCATGTACTTATCCAAATGTCTTTAAATGGTGTAACTGATCCCACATCCGCCACTCCGTCAGGAAGTTCACTCCACACGTGAACCACCCTCTGTGTAAAAAACTTTGCCCCCCCCTCCACCCCCGCCACCATGTCTTTTTTAAATCTCCCTCTCCTCTCACCTTAAAAAATGTGCCCCTTGGTCTTGAAATCTCCCACCTTGGGGAAAAGACACCTACCATTTTATCTATTTATGCCCCTCACGATTTTATAAACTTCCGTTGGATCGTCTCTCGACCTCCGACGCTCCCGTGAGAAAAGTCCCAGTCTCTCCTTATAACTAAACCCTTCAGTCCGGGTAACATCCTGGTAAATCTTTTCTGCCCCCTTCCCAATTTAATAATGTCCCTCCTACTTCAGAATTGCTCCAAATGAACTCCCGGCCTACCCAGCCTTTCTTTATAACTCAAACCTTCCATACCTGGCAACATCCCGGTAAATCTCGCCTTCCTATAGTAGAGAGACCAGACCTGGACACAGTACTCTAGAAGAGGCCTCACCAGTGTCTTGTACAACCTCAACATGACTTCCCAACTCCTATACTCAAAGGGCTGAGCAATGAAGTGCTTCTTAAACCCCCCTGTCTATGTGTGACACAAACCTCAAAGAGTGATGTACCTGAACCACTCGGTCTCGCTGATCGACAGCACTACCCAATCCCTCGATCCACTTCTGTTAACATTCACTCCAACAGCACAATTTCCCTTTCTGTCTCTACTTGATTAGATTATGACTTTTCAAAAGTTCTAACATTAATTCCTTCATAACTGATTCCAATACCTTTCCAACAATAGATGATAACCAAATTGGCCTGTAGTTACAGGGTGTCTGCGTCCCTCCCTCGTGGAGTCGGGGTGTTGGACTGATAGCTTTGACTGAAACATCAACAGAGGAAGGTTTACTGTTCAGTGTGGCATCAAAGAAAGGTTTGCACCTCGTGCTCATCAGGATCACAATGCAAGAATGGCCAATTTCAAACCATCGCCACAATTTATAATGGAAAGGGGGATAGGTGATTTTTGATTGGCCAAGGTGTTACCATGGAGGAAGCAATGGGGACCTATAGGTCAGGCATAAGTAAGAGAGTGAGGCTGAACTGATTCCTTGTTAGCACTCAGTCACCGCACTCGGGGCTGTTTGCTAAGTACTGTCCAGCTGGAGAACATCAAAGAGCCAACATTTTGTTTTGGGTTGTGCTGGGCTGGGAACACTGTATGTTATGAATGCAGGATTTAGTGAGGACTGCAGATGCTGGAGATCAGAGTCGAGAGTGTGGCGCTGGACAAGCGCGGCTGGTCTGGAGGAGCAGGAGAATCGACGTCTCAGGCATAAGCTCTTCATCAGGAATGAGGAACACGATGGACACACAGAGAAGAATGAGCCTGATTAACTAATCTCTGGGAGTCCAGCCGAACCTTGCACCGACATCGAAATTCACACACCACGTGATCCATCTCTGACCAGCGACTCCAGCTCGACTTGACTCGAGAGTGGGAGCGATCGGAGAATCAAAGGTCATCGAAAGGCAAGACAAAATGACAAGTGGCAATCGTCGAACAATGTGAAAGGAATGCTCCCAGGACTGGGTGGGATCTCAACTGGATCAGAAACCGGCTTTAAACTGAATCTCAGGTGGAGGGAATTTCGGACCGAGACGGTATAATTTGGAAATCTCGACTTGTAGGACTGATGGACCTAAAGACAACTTTGGTTACCCCTGTGGAGCTCAGATGCTATGTTCGAGACTGAATAGTCATACAGCATGGAAACAGACCCTTCGGCCCAACCCGCCCATGCCGACCAGATATCCCAACCCAATCTAGTCCCACCTGCCAGCACCCGGCCCATATCCCTCCAAACCCTTCCTATTCATATACCCATCCAAATGCCTTTTAAATGCTGTAATTGTACCAGCCTCCACCACTTCCTCTGGCAGCTCATTCCATACACGTACCACCCTCTGCCCCTTAGGTCTCTTTTATATCATTCCCCTCTCACCCTAAACCCATGGCCCTCTAGTTCTGGACTCCCCGACCCCAGGGAAAAGACTTTGCCTATTTATCCTATTCATGCCCCTCATGATTTTATAAACCTCTATAAGTCACCCCTCAGCCTCCGACGCTCCAGGGAAAACAGCCCCAGCCTGTTCAGCCTCTCCCTGTAGCTCAAACCCTCCAACCCTGGCAACATCCTTGTAAATCTTTTCTGAACACTTTCAAGTTTCACAGCATCCCTCTAGTCACGTACCTGTCCAAATGTCTTTTAAATGTTGTAACTACCACTTCCTCTGGCAGTTCATCCTACATACCCTCTGTATGAGAAAATTGCCCCTCACTTTTTTATATCTTTCCCCTCTCACCCTGAACCTATGCCCCTCTAGTTCTGGACTCCCCCACCCCAGGGAAGAGACTTTGTCTATTTACCCTATCCATGCCCCTCGTGATTTTATAAACCTCTATAAGGTCAGCCCTCAGCCTCCGAGGCTCCAGAGGATAAGGTTCCAGCCTATCCTTATAACTCAAATGATCCTCTCTCAGTAAAACCCTCGTAAATGTGTTTGCACCTTTCCCACTTAATAACATCCTTCCGATAGCGAGACGATGAGTTGAATTGGCCTTATCATCTGTAACGTTGGTGAATCAGAGCAGGTTTTCCAGAAAAATCAACAATGATTGCCATTACTTGACAAGAATTGAATTTCACAGATTCTTAAAACTTTGTTGGACGGGAGCATCGCGTGCTGAGCTGAATATCTCGCTCAGGGGCAAGCCTATTCCGATGGGTCTGGAGTCACGTGTAGGCCAGACCAGATAAAGGTGGCAGATTGACCTCCCTAAAGGACATTAGTGAACCAGGTGGGTTTGTAACCATGGCCACCATTCGGCTGGGCGTCTGTAAATTCCAACTTTGTAATCGAGTGTAGATGTCAGCACCATCCATGCTGGGAATCAAAGCTCCATCCCTGGAATATTAGCTTGGTTGTTTGGATTTGATTTCATTTATTACCTGGGCTCGATCCCACCCTCGGGTGACTGTCTGTGAGGAGTTTGCACATTCTCCCCGTGTCTGCTTGGGTTTCCTCCGAGTGCTCAGGTTTCCTCCCACAGTCCAAAGATGTGCAGGTCAGGTGGATTGGCCGTGTTAAATTGTCCCATAGTGCCCAGGGATGTGTAGGTTAGGGTGGATTGGCCGTGCTAAATTGTCCCATAGTGTCCAGGGATGTGTAGGTTAGGGTGGATTGGCCGTGCTAAATTGTCCCATAGTGCCCAGGGATGTGCAGGTTAGGGTGGATTGGCCGTGCTAAACTGTCTCATAGTGCCCAGGGATGTGCAGGTTCGGTGCATTAGTCAGGGGTAACTATAGGAGAGGGGAATGGGTGTGCGTGGATTGTTGGGCTGAAGGGCCTGTTTCCATACTGTAGGGAATCTAATCTAATTACTGTCACATGTACCGAGGTACAGTGAAAAATATTGTTCTGCGAGCTATCCAGGCAAACCATCCCTTACATAAGGACATCAGGGTAACAGAACAGCATGCAGAATATAGTGTTGCAGCTACAGAGAACATGCAGAGAAAGATCAACTCGAAAGGTCCATTCAAAAGTCTGATAACAGCGGGGAGGAAGCTGTCCATACATGTACTTCTATATCGTCTGTCTGACAGAAGAGGGTGGAAGTGAGCCAGGTAGGAAGGGTCTTTGATTACATTTTTTTTCATTCATTGCACGGGATGAGGGTGTCACTGGCTGGGCCCAGCATTTATTGCCCTCCCTAATTGCCCAGAGGGCAGTTAAGAGTCAACCACATTGCTGTGGGTCTGGAGTCACGTGTAGGCCTGACCAGGTAAGGATGGCAGTTTCCCTCCCTGAAGGAGATTAGTCAACCAGATGGGATTTTCCCAACAATCGACAATGGATTGATGGATCACCATCAGACTCTTCATTCCAGACTTTTTTTTTAACTGATTTCAAATTCCACCATCTCCTAATTGCTTTCCCAATGCAGCCAGAAATACAGACGTGGTCAGTGGTTGGGAGGCTAGTTTGCGAGATGGACTGGGCTGTGTTCACAACTCTCTGTAGTTTCTTACGGTCTTAAGAATTCCAAGCTGTGATGCATCCGGAAAGGATGCTTTCTATGGGGCATCCTTAAAAGTTGGTAAAAGTCCTTGTGAACATGCTGAATTTCCTCTGCCTTCTGAGAAAATAAAAACATCGTTATGCTTTCTTGAGCATAGTGTTAATGTGGGTGGACGATGACAGATCGTTGGTGATAGTCTTTTCAAAGAAATTGTGCTCTCGACAATCTTCACCTCAGACCTACTGATATAGACAGGGGCATGCCCTCCACTCTGCTTCCTGAAGTCAATGACCAGCTCTTTCATTTTGCTGACATTGATGGAGAGATTGTTGTCTTTACTCCATATCGCTAAGCACTGTATCTCCTTCCTGTACTCCATCTCGTCGTTGTTTGAGATCTGACCCAAAGCAGTGGTGTCGTCTGCAACCTGTACATGGAGTTGCTGTGGAATTTAGCCACATGGTCATGTGTGTATAAGGAGTATAGAACGGGACAGAATATACAACTTTGCTAGGCGCCGGCGATGAGGATTATTGTGGAGAAGGTGTTGACTGTCCTTACTGACTGCAATCTGTTGGTCAGCAAGTCCAGAATCCAGTTACAGAGGAGAGAGTGGAGACCCAGGCTCTGGAGCTTAGAAATAAGTTTATTTGGAATTATGGTGTTGACTACAGCTCTGCCCTGAATAAACAGGAGCCTAACATAGATATCCTTGTTGTATAGATGTTTCAGAGAGGAGTGTAAGGCCAGGGAGGTGGTATCTGCCATGGACCTGGTGCGTTGTTAGGCGAATTGCAAGCAAGCAAGGCCGTCTGAGAGGATAGACTTGACATGAGCCATGACCAACCTCTAGAAGCACTTCGTAACGTTGGATGTCAGAGCCAGTAGGCAGTAGTCATTGAGACACGCTGCATGGTCTTTGGCACTGGGATGATGGAGGTCTTCTTGAAGCATGTGGGGTCTTCAGATCATAGTAAGGAGAGGTTGAGGATGTCTGCGAGCATTCCCACCAGTTGGCCCGTTCAGGATCAGAGTGCACGGCCGGAGACTCCAACCAGGCCTATTACTTTCTGTTGATTCACCTTTGAGAGAGGAGAAAGTAAGGTCTGCAGACGCTGGAGATCAAAGCTGAAACTTTATTGCTGGAACAGCACAGCAGGTCAGGCAGCATCTAGGGAACAGAAGATTCGACGTTTCGGGCACATGCCCTTCTTCAGGAATGAGCAGAGAGTGTTTTCCCTAGATGCTGCCTGACCTGCTGTGCTGTTC
>NW_025213976.1:22814-30233 GCF_004010195.1 Chiloscyllium plagiosum | reverse complement strand
GACCAGATATCCCAACCCAATCTAGTCCCACCTGCCAGCACCTGGCCCATATCCCTCCAAACCCTTCCTATTCATATACCCATCCAAATGCCTTTTAAATGTTGCAATTGTACCAGCCTCCACCACATCCTCTGGCAGCTCATTCCATACACGTACCACCCTCTGCGTGAAAAAGTTGCCCCTTAGGTCCCTTTTATATCTTTCCCCTCTCACCCTAAACTTATGCCCTCTAGTTCTGGACTCCCCCACCCCAGGGGAAAAAAATGTTGTCTATCTACCCTATCCATACCCCCCTCTATAAGGTCACCCCTCAGCCTCCAACGCTCCAGGGAAAACAGCCCCAGTCTGTTCAGCCTCTCCCTGTAGCTCAAGTCCTCCAACCCTGGCAACATCCTTGTAAATCTTTCCTGAACCCTTTCAAGTTTCACAACATCTTTCCAATAGGAAGGAGACCAGAATTGCACGCAATATTCCAACAGTGGCCTCACCAATGTCCTGTACAGCCGCAACATTGGCTTCCCAACCTCTGTACTCAATGCTCTGACCAATATAGACAAACATACCGAGTGGGTAAAGATTCCTCTACTGAGTTTAGTTCAAAGTAAAAATTCCCTCAGCTCTGTCCCCATCAGTGATACCTGGGACAGATAAAGCAAGGGTTTCAATACAGAGAAAGGAATTCCTTTGAATGATTTGAACTGAAAATAAAATCCCCCATCAAACAGGTCTGGGAGTGGGACAAGTGGGGGGGGGGGGGAAGGTATTGGAATAAAATCTGTAGTTCTTTCAGTGAGTCTGAAATGGTAAGAGGTAAAGACTGTTGGGGTAATGCTCTGAAATCGAACACAAACTTGGAACATCAATTGGAAAAATTTTACAATGGAGCCTAAACTTGCAAAATTGAAATATCATTGCCCAGGCTGGAGATCCACTCCAGGCCCCACAGTGCCCAAAAGGCCTGAATCGATTGAGTGAGCACCCCACGTAGTCCCACTCCAGGGAGGATGGAGCATGGACGTTACCCCTCTGAAGGAAGGTCAGGAAACACCCAGGCTGTCCTTAGCTCACTGTCCAGCCCCGTTCATCTCCGTCTCGGCCAGGCCCAGCAACAGAACCATCACAAGGCCTCACTTGGTCAGGATGTGACACTGCGCCATCTTTGTTTCACTGGGGATAGGAGGAGAGCGTTCAGCCCCTCCGGCCTGTTCCATCAGTCAGGGAGTCCACCTGCAATCTAACTCCCGTCCCCTCCTACCCTTCCTCAATGTTGCAATTGTACCAGCCTCCACCACTCAATCGCTCAATACCTTCTGGAAGTGGACCAATCGCTCAACGATCCCACGGCTTCAAAATGTGCATTTAACCGGCTTCACGTGGCTCCGATGGAAGGGGATTTGAACCTGCGACCTCCCCATCGCCACACCCCGTGTCAGTCGCCGCGTTGAGAGAGGCTGAGTCTGATTGATTCCCAAGACCCGCTGGGAAGAAGTCTGTCCTACAATCCCAGCGTTCCCTGATAATTGGGAAAACCAAAGTATCCCTCGAGCTTCAGAATTCAAGAGAATGGAACCTAGTTTGTGTGATCCCGGCCTTGTCAAATGAGCATTCTGTTCTACTTGACCCTTCCTGACCCCAGATATCCGACAGAGGTCACAGCAACACAATGAGGCCGTTCAGCCCATCGAGTCTGCGCCGCCATTCCATCATGGCTGACCTGTTTCTCAGCCCCGTAACCCTCTACCCCTAACCCCCCTCACTAATCAGGAACCTATCTCTCTCTCTCTCTCGCTCTCTGTCCTTAAAGCACCTCAGACCGTCCCCTCACCCTGAGGCTGTGCCCTCGGGTTCCTCGTCTCTCTGAGCGGTGGAAACACCTTCCCCACCCCCACTCTGTCCCAGGCCTCTCGGTATTCTGTACGTTTCAATCCGATTCCCCACTCCTCCATCATCGTTCTAAGCCCCATTGGGTACAGACCCAGAGTCCTCAACCCCTCCCCGTGTGACAAGCCCTTCATCCCCAGGGAACCTCCTCTGGACCCCCCTCCAGGGCCAGCACATCCTTCCTTAGGTACGGGGCCTAAAACTGCTCATGATGTTCCAAATGGGGCCTGCCCAGAGCCTCACGCTGCCTCAGCGGTCCATCCCTGCTCTTGTACACTCCCGAAATGATCACTAACATCACATTTATTTGCCTCACTGTCAACTAAACCTGCCTCAGTTCAACCCTTTGTTCACAGATTAACAGATCGACCTGATCCCTGACTTCAGACCGAAGTGGATTTGCCAACTCCAAGACCTGAACAATGATGGCACCGAGACTCGGAGGCACCAGCTTTGACAGGCAATCACAGAAAGCCGTGACCTGGTACCAGGTCACCGGGCAGAGAGAGAATAGCTCGAGCGATCTTCGACTGAACGGGGAAAACAGAAATCTGGCTGACCTCACTCTGGGACATCATGGGATGCCGTGCAGAAATTAACAGCTCCCTTTGGAAAATTGCATTTTCCACTCTGGCCCCGTTATATCGAGCAGAGATGTCAGGAGAGGGATTGTCACAGCTGCGGGAGGGCGCGCATTTGTGTAGCGAGAGACGCCCAACACGTGTGGAGGGATGGCGGACATCAGAGATAGAGAGAGAGAGAGAGAGCAGTCAATTTGAGCACAGCAAGATCCCGCGCACGACAATACTGAGAAAGCCATGGTTAGAGACAATGGATGCTGGAATCCAAAGCGGACAGGGCAGGAGGCTGGAAGGACACAGCAGGCCAGGCAGTATCAGGAGCTGGGGAGGTCAACGTTTCAGGTGTGACTCTTCCCCAAGAGGTTGCAGTTGGCAGATACCCAGGATCACCCTAATCCTGTCCCACACTCTTGCCCATCACTACATAACTATCTAACATGTCTTCCACTCCATCCCCCCTCTTGGTAAACCAGCAGATGCCTGAACCAGGAGGTGCAGAAAGTCATACAGAGCTGGTCTATGGTAAAGAGACCTTGGAGTGCAGGTTCATAGCTCCTTGAAAGTGGAGTCGCAGGTAGATAGGATAGTGAAGAAGGTATTTAGAATGCTTATTATGAATGGGAAGGGTTTAAAGTCCTGGCAAATGAGACTAAATAATGGAAGAGTTGGACCTGAGGGTTCGTTTTCATGCTGTATGTCACTCTCTATATAACTCTCTAACTCTACTCTGTATTTTGACCTCTAGTTGTCCCTATCCCAGGACTGATTAATGGGGATGGAATTGAGGGAACTTTATTTTCCTTTTCAAAGAGTTTAAAAGAGTTGATCAGGGAATACGATGAATGTTCATTCAATTGAGGATAGTAAAGGCGGTGTTTGGTATGCTTTCCTTTATTGGTCAGAGTATTGAGTACAGGAGTTGGGAGGTCATGTTGCGGCTGTACAGGACATTGGTTAGGCCACTTTTGGAATACTTTATGATTAGATTAGATTAGATTACTTACAGTGTGGAAACAGTCCCTTCGGTCCAACAAGTCCACACCGACCCGCTGAAGCGCAACCCACCCAGACCCATTCCCCTACATTTACCCCTTACCTAACACTACTGGCAATTTCCCACGGCCAATTCACCTGACCTGCACATCTCTGGACTGTGGGAGGAAACCAGAGCACCCGGAGGAAACCCACGCAGACACGGGGAGAATGTGCAAACTCCACACAGTCAGTCGCCTGAGGCGGGAATTGAACCTGGGTCTCTGGCACTGTGAGGCAGCAGTGCTAACCATTGTGCCACCATGCCTCCCACAATACTGCACTCAGAGGGTGGTACGTGTATGGAATGAGCTGCCAGAGGATGTGGTAGAGGCTGGTACAATTGCAACATTTAAGAGGCATTTGGATGGGTATATGATTAGGAAGGGTTTGGAGGGACATGGGCTGGGTGCTGGCAGGTGGGACTAGATTGGGTTGGGATATCTGGTCGGCATGGACGGGTTGGACCGAAGGGTCTGTTTCCGTGCTGTACATCTCTATGACTCTATCACTCTATAAGTGCCAATTAATATTTCTGGTTTCTCAGTTTTTGAATGTACTGTTCTTGTCCATCCCCAATTTACCCCTCAAAAAAGTTGGGGTGAGCTGCCTTCTTGACCCACTGCAGTCCCCTGTGGTGTAGGGACACCCACACAGCACCGTTAGGGAGGGAGCCCCAGGACTCTGACCCAGCAACATTGAGGGAGCGGCTGTTATATTTCCAAGTCAGGATGGGGAGGGGCTTGGAGGGGAACGTGCAAGGGGCTGGCGTTCCCATGAATCTGCTGCCCTTGTGGGGATGGTCGAAGTTGCGTATTTGGTGAGTGACTCGCTTTATCGACTCTCGGAGCTTTTCCATGGTTTTAGTTTCAGGTTTCGGGAAGTCTGTATCGGTTTCCAATTGTGTGAGTCGGACCTATTCCCCTTGAAAAGGGTTTAATTCGGCTTTCCTGCTGAAGGGGTGGACTGGGAACCACGGGAGGGAAACATCGACAGATCCAGGCCCCAACTATTTCCTCACGGTCCAATGAATAAAGCCGTTCGTGGTGAACTTTGGGCAACGTGTCAGCCCCAGCCCCATTCTCCCGCTTCACGTTCCTGCCGCCTCTGCACGGAATTGTGGGACTGGAGACGTCAATGATCCCCAAGTCGGTTGTCACAAAATAGCCCCCTCTGAGCCTGACTCGTGACCTCCGAACCAGAGAAATGAAC
The DNA here is from genome assembly GCF_004010195.1 of Chiloscyllium plagiosum. Classification (NCBI taxonomy): domain Eukaryota; kingdom Metazoa; phylum Chordata; class Chondrichthyes; order Orectolobiformes; family Hemiscylliidae; genus Chiloscyllium; species Chiloscyllium plagiosum. The sequence goes on along the minus strand of NW_025213976.1, from coordinate 25,527 downwards.
CCCAGTCCTGGGCCGTACTGAGGGAGTGCTGCAGTGCCACTGATTCACAGACTGAAACTCCAGCTCATCTCCGACAGTACATCATCCCATCCACAGAGATCTCATGACACCATTTCTGAGAGTTTTAGGGGGTCAATTTCTAACTCATTCATGGGTTGAGGGCGTCACTACATTTCTTGCCTGTCCCTAATTGCCCAGAGTGTAGTTAAGCGTCAACCCCATTTTATATATATAGAACACAGAACAGTACAGGCCCTTCAGCCCTTGATGTTGTGCCAGCCTTTAATCCTACTTTAAGATCAAACTAACCTTCATTTTACTATCATCTATGAAAGCCCTAGCTCCGTCCATCTTTCTTCATAAGACATGCCCTCCAGTCCAGGCAGCACCCTGGTAAATCTCTTCCCCCTCTCAAAACTCCACACCTTTCCTTTCATGAGGTGACCAGAATGGAACACAATATTCCATGTGTTGTCTAATCAGGGCTCTATAGAGATACAGCATAACCTCGCAGCTCTTAAACTCAATCCCCCTGCTAATGAAAGCCAACACACCATACGCCTTCTTAACAACCCAATCAACTTGGGTTGCTGTGGGTCAGCTAGGCCAGACCAGGTAAGGGTGATAATTTCCTTCCCTGAAGGATATTAGTGAACCAGATGGGCTTTTCTGACAATTGGCAATGACTCCCTCATCATCATTAGACTCTTAATTCCAGATTTGTTTTCACCGAATTCAAATTCCTCTGAGGACTCGAACCCAGGTTCCCAGAACATCACCTGGGTCTCAGGCCAACGATAATACCACTAGACTGTTGCCTTCCCATTGGTACGCTAAGCCAGAATCCATCCCTCAATCAATGTCATGGACTGTAGCAGTTCAAGATGGCAGCTCATAACCCCCCCCACCCCCCACCTTCCCAAGGGGGCAACTAGGGACAGAGCAGTAAATGCCAGGCCCAGCCAGCAATGCCCATGCCCCATGTGTGAGTAAATCTTAACCAGATAATCTGGTCTTTATTTCATCGCAGACTATGGGCTCCTGCTGTGCGTCCATTTGGTACTCAGCCTCTCGGCAAGTACTCTGTCAGGGTAGGGGAAGGCGCTACATCAATGCAAGCCCTCCCGCAGTCGCCCCCGATGAATCGTTCCGGACAGCTCCAATAATCGCTCAAAGTCACGGCTCGTGTTGAGAATTCTCCAAAAGGGCATCGGAGTTTTCTGGTGGATCGAGATGTTCTGATGAAAGGTCCGCCCGGTTTTTCTCCATTCAGTTCAATATCGAGTGAGAGTTAAACTTCCCGGTACAGGGTCACAGGGTTTGGCAATAGTGTCCTCCAGCACATACACAGACCTGTCAGTCCGACCCGTCCATGCTGACCAGATATCCCAACCCAATCTAGTCCCACCTGCTAGCACCCGGCCCATATCCCTCCAAACCCTTCCTATTCATATACCCTTCCAAATGCCTCTTAAATGCTGTAATTGTACCAGCCTCCAGCACTTCCTCTGGCAGCTCATTGGTAGAGGAATCCTGTACCACCCTCTGCATGAAAACGTTGCCCCTTAGGTCTCTTTTATATCTTTCCCCTCTCACCCTAATGCCCTCTAGTTCTGGACTCCCCCACCCCAGGGAAAAGTCTATTTACCCTATCCATGCCCCTCATGATTTTATAAACCTCTATAAGGTCACCCCTCAGCACTCCACTTTCAAGGAGCTATGAACCTGCACTCCAAGGTCTCTTTGCTCAGCAATACTCCCCAGGACCTTACTATTAAGTGTATAAGGCCTGTCCTGATTTGCCTTTCCAAATCTCTGTTGCCCCCAATCTTGGTGCCATCATTATTCAGTCTCAGAGCCATCAACCTTGACCCAAAGAAGCCGGCAGAAATTTGATTTGATGTATTACTGTCAAACCTCAGGAAGGACATCCTGGCACTGGAGCGTGTCCAGTGGAGATACACACGGATGATCCCTGGAATGGTAGGCCTAACAATATGATGATCGGCTGATGATCCTGGGATTGTATTCATTAGACTTTAGAAGGTTGAGGGGAGATCTAATAGAAACTTACAAGATAATGCGTGGCTTAGGAAGGGAGGACGCTGGGAAATTGTTTCTGTCAGGCAGGGAGACTAGGACCCATGGGCACAGCCTTCGAATTAGAGGGGGTCAATTTAGAACGGAAATGAGGGAGATATTTCTTCAGGCAGAGAGGGGTGGGCCTGTGGAATTCATTGTCACAGAGCACAGTGGAGGAGGTTAAATGTCTTCAAGGCAGAGATTGATAAATTCTTAATCTCGCAAGGAATTAAGGAAAATAGGGAGAGCGCGGGTAAGTGGAGTTGAAATGCCCATCAGCCATGATTAAACGGTGGAGTGGACTCGATAGGCCGAACGGCCTCACTTCCGCTCCTATGAGTTATGGTCTTATAGAAACAGTGAAAAGTATTGTTTTGCGTGTTAGCCAGGCACGTCATACCTTATATAAGTCCATCAGAATGCAGAATATAGTGTTATAGCTACAGAGACAGTGCAGAGAAAGACCAACTCAAATATATGAGAGGTCTGTTCATGAGTCGGATAACAGCGGGGAAGAAGCTGCTCTTGATTTTCAAACTTTTGTATCTTCTGCCTGACAGAAGATGGTGGAGGGGATTATAACCGGGGTGAGGGGGGATTATAACCGGGGTGAGGGGGGATTATAACCGGG
>NW_025213976.1:17366-20400 GCF_004010195.1 Chiloscyllium plagiosum | reverse complement strand
CGGGGTGGGAGGGGATTATAACCGGGGTAGGAGGGGGATTATAACTGGGGTGGAAGGGGATTATAACCGGGGTAGGAGGGGGACTATAACCGGGGTGGGAGGGGTCGTTGATGATGTTGGCTGGGACAGTGGGAAGTGTAGACAGAGTCAGTAGTTGGGAGGCTGGTGATGGACTGGGCTGTGCTCACCACTCTCTGCAGTTTCTTACAGTCCAGGGCAGAGCAGTTACCATCCCAAACTGTGATGTATCTGGATAGGATGCTCTCTACGGTGCACCTGTAAAAGTTGGTCAGAGTCCTGGTGGACCTGCGGAATTTCCTTAGCCTCCTGAGGAATTCGAGGCATTGCTGGGCTTTCTTGACCGTAGCGTTGACGTGGGTGGACCAGGGCAGATAGTTGGTGATCGTCACTCTCAGGAAGGTGACACCATCTCCACCTCTGCTTCCTGAAGACAATGACCAGCTCCTTCATGACACTGACATTGACGGAGAGATTGTTGTCTTTAACTGGAGGGGCCTTGTGGTATTATCACGTTAACAACATCATATTATCTATGATCCAGAGACTCAGGCACTGTTCTGCGGGACCTGGGTTCAAACCCCGCCACGCCAGATGGTGGAATTTGAATTCAATTTAAAAAAAACATCTGATGGATGTGAATCCACGGCTGATTGTCCCCTTCAGCAATTAACTTCCTTCTGGGCAACTGGGAAGGGCACTAAATGCTGGCCCATCCTGTGAATTAATTAAAATAAAGGTGCGGTTGACTCATAACTGCCCTCTGGGTAATTAGGGATGGGTGGCTCTGTGAACAAATTAAAAGGAAAACAAGACACTGACAGTTCCTGATGCGAAATTCCGAGGGGTAACCAGGCTAATCCAGTCAACTCTAGGTGTCCGCCATCTTGGATGGAGCTCCATGCCCCCCTCTCCATCACTGAAGCAGGTGGGGGTAAGGGGAAAAGGGCATTTACCCTCTGTCAGGGCAAATAATACCCAAACTGTTCAATGCTAGGGGTTTTGGGTGGGCGGGCAGCTATGGATTTCTGGTGGCTGACCTTGGGTTTTGGAGATGGCGTCCGGTACCCACTCTCCTGGGAGAGATGGTCATGTCTGCTGGCGGGGAGAATGCGATGAGGCGGGTTGCTTCATTAATGAGGCCACTCTGGGATGATAGCGGAAAGAGTAATAGAGACTTCCACACCCCCACCCCCGCAAAACCCACCCGCCCACAGCCAACGAAGCCAGCTCCCGACTCCGGATTGATTCCATCGATTCCAAACCCTCACCCCAGAGGGATTTGAACTCGGGACCCCTGACCGCGCTCCCTCACGTACACACGCCCAGGGGGACATGCCCCAGGCCAGGACTCCTCACTCCCTCGGAGACTGGAGAGCGAGGGAAATCCTGCCCCCTAGTGAAATTGGGCCAAATTTGACCGTCTTCACCTGAACCTATTGTTCTCAGAGAACGAGAGATTCCCCGGGAAAAGTCCTGGCCTCACTACTTGGCAGACCTCTAGTAACCTGGAGCTTTAGTGAAGACTTACAAAACAATTGCCTTACGCATTCATTGCTGGCAAATTGATATGTGAGGGAGTCACCACGTCGGAACTAATGAGACGATTCTAAATTGTTGAACACAATGGACAACAAAGTTAATGATTTACATCCTGAAGCAACTTTGACATGCATCCTGTTTCTCTTGCCCTTGTTCCTTATCCTTTTATTTACAGGTCTTAGAGAATATTTTCCTTCCCCCATCTTTAGTAGTAAATTGAAACATCTGTAGAGATGAAATTCTGACAGAAAAAGAAGGTATGTTGACGTGCAATATTTGTCATTTTTACTGAAGCCGTTTCTCCATGTGGGTGCATGCCCCTTTAAGAGTGGTCCATGGGAGTTGTAGCTCTTTAAATGGAACCTCGCTTTTGCTAATCTTTTTCAGGGATGTGGGCTAGGCCCAGCATTTATCGCCCATCCCTAATTGCCCCCTTGAGAAGGTGGGGGTGAGCTGCCTCATTGAACAGCTGCAGTCCCGTGTGGTGTGGAGGGACACTCACACAAGGCCGAACCGCAAGGGATGCTGGGTACATTGGCCAAGTAAAACTCTGAAGTCACTAAAACCCACCCACCGGACACAGTGCTGTTATAGAGGGAGCTCCTGTGTTCTGACCCAGCGACACCAAAGGAACAGCAATGGACAACCACCCTGACCCAAGTCAGGGTGGTGAGGGGAAGTTGCAGGGGGCTGGCTAACGTGTCAATAGTAATGGTCCAATGAGGGGGTTGATTAACTCTGTAAGGTATTTTACTTAAATGGTAAAACACATTGCAAGCCATGGAGCAGACATTACAACATCCAAGTGATTTCAACGTGCGTGACTCAGTCATAGAGTCAAACACCACGGAAACAGACCCTTCTGCCCAACTCGTCTATGCCGACCAGATATTGTAAATTGATTGACTCCCATTTGCCAGCACTTACCTCTAAGCTCCTCCTATTCATATCCCCATCCAGGTGCCTCTTAAATGTTGTAATTGTACCAGCCTCCACCACTTCCTCTGGCAGCTCATTCCATACACGTACCACCCTCTGTGTGAAAATGTTGCCCCTTAGGTCCCTTTTAAATCTTTCCCCTCTCACCCTAAACGTATGCCCTTCTAGTTTCGGACTCCCCGACCCCAGGGAAAAGACTTTGCCTATTCACCCTATCCATGCCCCTCATGATTTTATAAACCTCTATAAGGTCACCCTTCAGCCTCCAATGCTCCAGGGAAAACAGCCCCAGCCTGTTTAGCCTCTCCCTGTAGCTCAAATCCTCCAACCCTGGCAACATCCTCGTAAATCTTTTCTGAACCCTTTCAAGATTCTCAACATCTTTCCGATAGGAAGGAGACCAGAATTGCACGCAATATTCCAACAGTGGCCTAACCAATGTCCTGTACAGCCGCAACATGACCTCCCAACTCCTGTACTCAACACTCTGACCAATAAAGGAAAGCATACCAAACGCTGCCTTCACTATCCTATC
>NW_025213976.1:9861-14171 GCF_004010195.1 Chiloscyllium plagiosum | reverse complement strand
ATACACACTCATACACACCCACACACACATACACACTCTCACACACACATACACACATGCACACTCTCACACGCACACTCACACACACACATACACATAGACACACACGCACACACTCACCTACACACACTCCAGACTCTGGTAGTCCTTGGGGTGGTCTCCCATTGAGCAGCGGTCACCTCCAGCATTGACCCTGAGCTGGGGGCATTCCACTGTTACTGTGAGCAAGAAGGGATAAAAAAATACACAGACGTTTCTTTGAGAAACCGAATGTTTTGTTCCTTGCTCTCTTCCCTGCTCAGTCTCCCTTTGCAACATGGAACTGAACAGGCCAGCTCAGGATGGCTGTCCCCATTTGCTTTTAGAAGCCAAGCGTTTGCTGAATGGGACGATGGTTTTGGGCATTTTCTCAGTGCTCTCTCTCTGGTCATGCCGAGACGGCGATCACTGGGACTTGGGTCATTCTGGGGGGTTTATTGACTGCGGAACTGAACAGCCTTCTTCAGAATGAATTAGCCGAGTGGGCATTGGCTCACTTGCTATCTGATCACATCCAAAACGTTGACTTCTCCTCCTCCTGATGCTTCCTGGCTTGCTGTGTTCTTCCAGCGTCCTGCCTGCCTACTTTGGATTCCAGCATCTGTGGTTTTTTTTGTCTTTTGCTATCTTCGTCTCCTGTTAGCTAACACTGAACATAACGCAGCTCAGACTTGTGACCCATGCCATCACTATATCTCCCCAATGCTCTTCCTTCCTGTGATTTATTTAAGCAAGTGGCTTTGTGGGGGGGTGGCACGGTGGCTCAGTGGTTAGCACTGCTGCCTCCCAGCGCCAGGGACCTGGGTTCGATTCCACCCTCAGGCGACTGTCTGTGTGGAGTTTGCACATTCTCCCCGTGTCTGTGTGGGTTTCCCCCCACAGTCGAAAGGTGTGCAGGTTAGGGTGGATTGGCCGTGCTAAATTGTCCCATAGTGCCCAGGGATGTGCAGGTTAGGGTGGACTGGCCGTGCTAAATTGTCCCAAAATGCCCAGGGATGTGCAGGTTAGGGTGGATTGGCCGTGCTAAATTGTCCCATAGTGCCCAGGGATGTGCAGGTTAGTGTGGATTGGCTGTGCTAAATTGTCCCATAGTGTCCAGGGATGTGCAGGTTAGGGTGGATTGGCCATGCTAAATTGTCCCATAGTGTCCAGGGATGTACAGGTTAGGGTGGATTGGCCATGGGAAATGCAGGGTTACAGGGATAGGGTGGGGGAATGAGTCTGGGTGGGATGCCCTTCAGATGGTCGGTGGGGACTCGACAGGCCGAATGGCCTGCTTCCACACTGTAGGGATTTCAGGAAAAGTGGCCAAGGCAGGTTCGATTGAGGATTATTGGGAGGGAGGTGCTGTGCAGGGATATGGGGGCTGGGGGTTGTAAAGGCAGGAGATTGGCGTGAGGGGATAGAACCAGCACAATGCCCTGAATGGCCTCTTTCATGGCTGTGGAAACTCCGTTACAAATGACCCTCAGCAAAGGGGAATACAAAAAGGTGATGGCCAAGGAGGAGACAGTACCATCTGCCACATTTGTCCTGTCCTCATTGGCTAGAAACACAGAGACTGTCATAGGAGACGCCCCCTAGGTCCGGCAAATGAAATCTGCTTGCAGCTAGTGCCCCCTTCAGGTGGGAGGAGGCCAGCAAAGACTGAACATAAAATGGAGGGAGAATGGGGATGTTGAAGCTAATTGGGGGAAGATTGGGGAAGGTGAAGGAAAATGGAGGGGAGTGTGGGCAAGAAGAAAAGAACAAAGGCCCAGATGGGTTTTTTTTCAGTTTATTTAACTTATACTTCACATCGGTACCGCAACTTCTCAATAAGATTTAATGAACCACCTTAAAATCATTTGTGAGTTCTCTATTTTAGGTAATTTGGTGCGGCTTGGGCCTGAGAACTCTGCCGTCCACCAAGGCTCGGTTGGCTGGAAGGCTGGATTGCGATGCAGAGTGACACCAACCGCATGAGTTCGATTCCCGTCACCGGCTGAGGTAACCCTGAAGGGCTCCCCTTCTCTGGATTGAATTGAATCTGGATTATTAATGTTCTGAGACCTGGGTTCAAATCCCACCACGCCAAATGGTAGAAATTGATTTCAATTGAAAGAAATCTGAAATTAAGGGTCTGACAACAGGGGGAAAAAAAAACCCATCTGGTTCACTAATGTCCCTTTGGGGAAGGAAATCTGCCATCCTTACTAGGCCTGCTCTACGGGAGAAAGTGAGGACTGCAGGTGCTGGAAATCAGAGTCTAGATCAGAGTGGTGCTGGAAAAGCACAACAGGTCAGGCAGCATCCAGGGAAAAGGAGAATCGACGTTTCGGGCATAAGCCCTTCTTCAGGGCTGAAGAAGGGCTTATGCCCGAAACGTCGATTCTCCTGTTCCCTGGATGCTGCCTGACCTGCTGCGCTTTTCCAGCAACACATTTTCAGCTCTGATCTAGATGGACTGCAATTCCCTGCTTCCCAACCCACGACCGGCTACTTATTTCCTCAGTGGCTGGGGAAGCAGGGTTTGTAAGGAAGGTATCGCTGATCCAGTTTCAAAGACATGGCCTATTTAAGAAGCTCAGCCACTCCCTGGGATGGAGAGAGAATTATTTTGCTCCTGGATTGGCAGTGGGTCAAACACTTTCACAGTGCGTTTGCTAAGCAGCCCTCGAGAAGCAAACGTCTGAGTCAAAAAGGAAATCTCTCTGTTTGTCCCCTCAAAGCTGCCTTTGAGTAGCCCCCTTTTAAGGAGTGGTTGCTCAGAGGTTCGTAGCTGCTGCTGTACCCTCCGTAGACCGTCCAAGGGTCGCTGCTTGAACCTGCCACCAGGCATCTATTTACCTGAAGTGACGATATTGGAAAGCCTTGTTGGAGCCAGATGAGATGAATTAACAGAAAGGAGGAAAATGGCAAGGTGAATTAAGCGAGATAATGACTTGCTTGTGATAAATGAGGCTGGGGCAGAGAAACTGAGGAGGTTAAGGAAATAAGCAGTCTCTTTGTTTTTATCTGGAAGGTACAATGCTAGCTTTCAGAAAGGTTGCCTTGTGCAACTGCGTGAATCGCGATTATATCGTCAAACTACTGAATTTTACAGTGATACAGGAGGTCACTTGGCCCACTCTGTCTCTTTTGATTTGACCTGTCCAATTAGTTCATTCACTCTCCTCTTCACCCACTCCCTGGCAAATAATTTCCTCAAAATAATTTCTCAACTCGCTTTCCGCGCCCTCTTTTGAAAATTGAATCCATCCCTGGTCCCCTTCCAACTCGCCAGTTGGAAAACTAAAGCTCTCCCTTGTTTGTTCTCACCTTATTTCTGATTACCTTTAACCTCTCATCGCCCAAACCTCCCACTGGTGCGTGCTGGGCACACTGACCAAGAAATCAGTGCCCCTCTCTCTCAGTTAAATTGTTGTGAGCGTTGGAAACATGGCATTCTGAAGGCTTGAATACAAGCCTTCAGAATCTTATTCGAATGAGATGTTTCTCATTCCAATGACATCCAACTACTCCCCCCCCCCCCGTTTCCTCGTTCTCGCAGCTTGGCACTCTGCGCACAGGAAGGTCCCGCGATCTCTCGGCAGAGGAACACCAACTGGGCGATCGATATCGCCGGGGCCCCTTCGCCAGTCCCGTGTTTGAACTGGTCGGGAATGTCAGAGTATGTTGGAGCTAGAGAGGCCTAACCTGTGTTTTCTCTCTTGCCACCCCAGGGAGGTTTTCAGGTGTCGAACCCAAGCGTTACAGCTATCTCTGTTCATCATCATTATAACCAGCATCAGCTTCACACTGAGATCCGTCTACTATTTCACCACCGGCAGGTAGGTCGAGTGCCAATTTCAGGGTGTTATCGCACCCACCCATACCACCCCCCCCCTCCCCAACCAATCCCCCACACCCCCACCAGACTGTAGTATACTGTCCAGGCTTCCTCCCTGCACTATAGGGATATGTAATCATTATGCACGTGTGTGTGTGTGTGAGAGAGAGTGTGTGCATGTGTGCGAGAGAGAGAGAGAGAGTGTGTGCCTGTGTGTGTATGAGAGAGTGTGTGTGTGTGTGGGTGTGTGCGAGAGTGTGTGTGTGTGTGAGAGAGTGTTTGTGTGTCTGTGTGTGTGTGAGTGTGTGTCTGTGTGTGTGTGAGAGAGTGTGTGTCTGTGTGTGTATGAGAGAGTGTGTGTGTGAGAGAGTGTGCGTGTATGTATGTGTGTGTGTGCACGTGTGTCTGTGTGCGTGAGAGTGCGTGTGAGAGCGTGTGTGCATGTGTGTGTCTGTGAGTA
>NW_025213976.1:0-2008 GCF_004010195.1 Chiloscyllium plagiosum | reverse complement strand
TGATGAGGTAGAGAGGGTGGTGATGAGGTAGAGAGGGTGGTGATGTGGTCGAGAGGGTGGTGATGTGGTAGAGAGGGTGGTGACGACGTAGAGAGGGTGGTGATGTGGTAGAGGGGGTGGTGACGAGATAGACAGGGTGGGGAAGAAGACATTTAGCATGTGCACAGACAGGAGGGTTTAAGAAGGCATTTGTCAGGCTTGCCTTCATCGCTCAGACTTTTGAGTGTCGGAGTTGGGGGCGTCATGTTGAGGTTGTACAGTACCTTGGTGAGGCCTCCTCTGGAGCACTGTGTCCAGTTCTGGTCACCCTGTTATAGGAAGGATATGATTAAACTGGAGAGGGTTCAGAAGAGATTTACCAGGGTGTTACCGGGTCTGGAGGGTTTGGGTTATACAGAGAGGCTGGATAGGCCGGGACTTTTTTCACTGGAGCGTAGGAGGCTGAGGGGTGACTTTATAGAGGTTTGTAAAATCATGAGTGGTTTGGAGACAGTTTATTCCACACGTGTAACACCTTCTGTGTAAAAGTGTTGCCCCTTAGGTCCCTTTTAAATCTTGTCCCTCTCACCTTAAACCTATGCCCCTCTAGTTTTGGACTCCCCAACCCTGGGGAAAAGGCCTTGACTATTAAGTGAACCTTACTGTCACTTTTTGTAAATCTATAATAGTGAGTAGAGTGGAGTTCTTTTTTGATTATACGTTTTTATTGAGATCTGCCTCTTGATTAAATTTTAAAAATATAAAACATAGATACTAAGTTACCTTGGAGCAGCGTTTGTTTAGAGCAGTAAGACGGTGTTATTTTCTGGGTCTGTGGATTGTGAAGGAGCCAAGATGGCCATTAGCAGAGTGATCTGCTCGTCTTATCGGACGTGGGAGTTTAGGGAGAGTTCACAGGTTACTGAGGATTATGTCTGCAAGAAATGTCTTTGGTTGCGAATCCTATCAGATCATGTGGATTGGCAGTTAGAGGCAGTGAGGAATTTACAAGAGCAATGGGGATGTGATGGAAGGGAGAAAACCCACAGATACAGTCAGGTAGATGGGTTAACTGCAGGAAGGGTCAGAGAGGTAGGTAGTGCAGGAATCTCCTGTGGCTATCCCCATTTCAAACAAGTATGCTGTTTTGGATAATGTAGGGGGTGATGGATTCTCAGGGGAACGTAGCACGAACAGCCAAGTTTCTGGTATCGAGACAGGCTCTAATGCAACGAGGGGTACGTCGGGTTCCAAGAGATCAATTGTGTTAGGGGACTGTCTCGCCTGAGGTACAGACAGACGTTTCTATGGCCAGCAATGAAAAATCAGAATGGTGTGTTACCTCCCTGGTGCCAGGGATGTCTCAGAGAGGGTGCAGAATGTTCTCAAGGGGGAGAGGGGCCAGCAAGAAGTCATTGTCCACATTGGAACCAATGACATAGGAAGGGAAAAGGCTGAGATTCTAACGGGAGAATATCGAGAGTTAGGCAGGAAATTACAAAGGATTACTCCCGGTGCCAAGAGCTGATGAGGGTAAGAATAGGAGGATAGAGCAGATGAATGCATGGCTGAGGAGCTGGTGTATGGGAGAAGGATTCACATTTTTGGATCATTGGAATCTCTTCTGGGGTAGAAGTGACCTGTACAAGAAGGACGGATTGCACCCAAATTGGAAGGGGACTAATATACTGGCAGGGAAATTTGCTAGAACTGCTTGGGAGGATTTAAACTAGTAAGTGGGGGTGGGGGGATGGGTCCCAGGGAGATAGTGAGGAAAGAGATCGATCTGAGACTGGTACAGTTGGGAAAAGGAGCAAGTCAGTCAGGTCAGGCAGGGACAAAGCAGAGAACAAGGTAGGACTGATAAATTAAACTGCATTTATTTCAATGCAAGAGGCCTAACAGGGAAGGCAGATGAACTCAGGGTATGGTTAGGAGCATGGGACTGGGATATCATGGCAATTACAGAAACATGGCTCAGGGATGGCCAGGACTGGCAGCTTAATGTTCCAGGATACAAATGCTACAG
>NW_025213975.1:18149-37892 GCF_004010195.1 Chiloscyllium plagiosum | reverse complement strand
AAAATAAATCTTGGACTGTGCTCGCTCCTGGGGCCTTCCATGTGCTAACTTAAAAGGCTGTCCTGGATGCATTTTAATAATTCTGCTCATTCTAAAGCTTTCACATTCCTTCACAGTGTCTGTGACTGAGGCCTGCAGCAGTCAGCCAAGGTTAAAGGGCAAGATGTGAGGGATCAGAACTGTGAATTTGATCAGAGAGCTTGTGAAAAGAATAATGGCATAAATTAATGGAAGTAAAATTGTGAGAGGTAATTTCGGTTTAAACTTTAAGATGTGCCTGGACCACAGACTGATCTATAACAAAAGACAAAACCTTTGTTTCTTTTCTAACAACCATTTTATATACTCAAAAGTCCACAGGCAACAATGTAATTGGAACTGTTTTCATTAGAAAAGAGGAGAATATTAATGTTAGGAAGACATGAGAAAAAAATTCACAGATACTGGGAGCTCACTGGAATAAACAAGTTTTCAGGAATTAAAGATTGATCTCCAGGACACAACTGGAAACAGCCGGAAAAAAAAACCAGGGTAGGAAAATAGGAACAGGAATGGGCCATTCAGCCTGTCAAGCCAGGCCCATCATTTTATTCAATCATGGCTATTCAAATACTTCAATGCCTTTTGCCCATGATACTTAATAGTATTGGTAAGCAAATGTCTGACAATCCCGAAACATTTTCAAACACTGACCTTCCACAGCGCTCCTTAGCTCAATTCTAATTGGCATCCTGTATTTTAAAACTTTTCCCTATTTCTAACCAGAGACACTCTAACGAGACGAAACACTTTACCTGCATCTATTCTATCATTTATGTTTTATTAGTACCATTGTTGATTTTTCATTATTTTTGATTTCATTCCTTTATCAGTTTTGAACAATGAGCTGGAAAAGACTAAAGTTAAAAATCACACAACACCATGTTGTAGTCCAACAGGTTTAATTGTAAGCACACTAGCTTTCGGAGCGACGCCCCTTCATCAGGTGATAGTCAGAGCGTCACTCCGAAAGCTAGTGTGCTTCCAATTAAACCTGTTGGACTATAACCTGGTGTTGTGTGATTTTTAACTTTGTACACCCCAGTCCAACACCAGCATCTCCGAATCTGGAAAAGACTAGTAGATTTTGGGATAAGTTGTGTCAAATGAAAAGAACAGACTAAACAAGTTTTATTTGCCTGTGAGGATAGGCCTGCAGGCTCGTTATCGGCTGAGCTTAGATTGAAAGCATTCTAACAGATATGGCCACCACACCCATTCGATGCAAAATCGTTTGCGAGAACCAAATGTTAACTTTCAGTGATTTATTGAAAATAACACCTTGGTAATTTTCAACCAGTTACCACTTAGGAAATATTCTGTGCACGTTTCCTTTCCATAAAAATGGATAGGCTGACAGTGTCCACATTATATTACACCTGCCATGTTCTTGCGCACTCAATAAGTCTTTACAACTCCTTCTGAAGCTTATGTCATCCTCCCCATACACATTCCCGTTCAGATTTGCAGCATCTGCTAATCTGGAAAAGTTACAGTTGGCCCCCACTTCCAAGTTAATGATTTATATTGTGAACAGCTGTAGCCCAAGTACTAATCTTTGGACAATTAAAACATAACAGGTTTTCAAATTTTGTTTGAAAGTATTGGTTATGAGTTCTAAAGTTGAACAAAAGTGGGAGGCCTATTTGATTGACAGCTGCAACATCCAATCAGGTTGTGAAGAATCATCTGCTTTGCCCCTGGTCTGAGAAGGTGGAACTCCCTGATGATTGACATGGCAGACAACCAATGGTGTCAGGGGATGAGGGATTGTGATTTGAGCTTCAAAAACAGACCCAACAGAATCTCCTGCAAAGAGTAGAAGAAAATGTATTTACATGGCAAATTGAGATGCTTTTGATCACTGTTCGAGTTAGTGATTTACTTTTATAGAATCTCTCCAGTGTGGCAACAGGTCATTCAGCCCAAGTCCACACCAACTCTCCAAAGAGCATTCCACCAGACTCACCCTGCACCCCATCATATATATATATATAAAACACCCACATACACACACACACACTTTATACCTGCATTTCTAATAGCTAATCCATCTAACCTACACATCCCTGGACACTATGGACAATTTAGCATGGCCAATCTACTTAACCTGCACATCATTGGACTGCGGGAGGAAAGCAGAGCACCCGCAGGAAACCCACGCTGACAAGGGGAGACTGTGCAAACTCCACATAGACAGTTGCCTGAAGCTGGAATTTGTGGGCGGCACGGTGGCGCAGTGGTTAGCACTGCTGCCTCGCAGCGCCAGAGACCCGGGTTCAATTCCCGACTCAGGCGACTGACTGTGTGGAGTTTGCACGTTCTCCCCGTGTCTTCGTGGGTTTCCTCCGGGTGCTCCGGTTTCCTCCCACAGTCCAAAGATGTGCAGGTTAGGTGAATTGGCCATACTAAATTGCCCGTAGTGTTAGGTAAGGGGTAAATGTAGGGGTATGGGTGGGTTTCGCTTCGGCGGGTCGGTGTGGACTTGTTGGGCCGAAGGGCCTGTTTCCACACTGTAATCTAATCTAATCTAATCTAATCTAATCTAAAACCCCGTTTCCTGGTGTTGAGGCAGCAGGACTCACCACTGAGTCACTAGTCATGGCAAATACCATTTAATGTTGGATTTGTCAGCTGGCTGAGTGAACGTGGATTAAAAGGGACAACATCGGAGCAAGATGGCTGAATACGATAAAGGCCAATGTGGACTGAAGACTCTGTTCCAATTTCATAAATTCACAGAGTATTCAAACATCCTGCTATACTAAATGACTAATTAATGATGTATGGTTTTACATATGGTTGTATCTTACTGATGTTCCATTTAAGAAATTCATTTTAATGCAACATTGTTAAGTTTCCAGTTGAATGAAGGGGAAAATCTCCTTGGCCAATGAGGCATTGAGTAGCAAGTCCCCAGCCTAATTTCTAAGCCGCCTCTTACATTCTCACCACTTCTAATTTCCTCACCTTTTTCTACTCACTGCTCACAGCCTATCACTCATATGCAAGACAATTCTCTCTCACAGCCTATCACTCATATGCAAGACAATTCTCTCCTCATCTTCAGTTCCCAAATACACATGAATGCACCTCCCATTCTGAAACTTCCATGTCACATCCCTCTCAGTTTCCCAATTTCCAATTCTCATCTTCCACCTTCTTATCTCCCTAATTCTGATCCAACCATCTCCATAACTCTCACCTCCAAACCTTTGACATGACAGCAAGCAAGAAGATGTTTTGAGTCTGTCTGCATCAACGCCAGAAGCATCCAGAATAAGGTGGGTGAACTTGAAGAATGGATTGGTACCTGGGATTTTGATGTTGTGGCCGTTTCGGAGACACACGTAGAGCAGGGACAGGAATAGTTTTGTAGATTCCGGGATTTAGATGTTTCAGCAAGAACAGAAAAAATGGTAAAAGAGTAGGTGGTGTGACACTGTGAGTCAAGGATAGTATTACAGTTGCAGAAAGGACATTTGAGGACTCCTCTACTGAGGTAGTATGGGCTGAGATTAGAAACAGGAAAGAAGCATTTACCCTGTTGGGAGTTTTCTATAGTCCTCCAAATAATTACAGAGATATAGAGGATCAGATAGCAAATATGATCCTCTATAGGAGCAAGAGTGACAGGGTAGTTGTTATGGGGGAACTATAACTTTCAAATAATGACTGGGAATACTATAGTTCAAGTACTTTAGATGGGACAGTTTTTGTCTGACGTGTGCAGGAGGGTTTCCTGACACAGGCCAACAAGGGGCGAGGCCACATTAGATTTGGTATTGGGTAATGAACCCAGCCAGGTGTTAGATTTGGAGGTAGGTGAGCACTTTGGTGATAGTGACCACAATTGGGTTATGTTAACTTTAGTGATGGAAAGGATAGGTATATATACCGCAGGGCAAGAGTTATAGCTGCGGAAAAGAAAATACAACGCGATGAAACAAGCTTTAGGATGCATAGGGTGGGGAAGGAAACAGTAGGGGATTTAGTGGTTTGGATTAGAAATTGGCTAGTGACAGAGAGTGGTGGTTGATGGGAAATATTCATCCTGGAGTTCAGTTACTCGTGGGGCAACGCAAGGATCTGTTTTGGGTCCACCGTTGTTTGTCATTTTTAGAAATGACCTGCATGACAGCATAGAAGGATAGATTAATAAATTTGCGGATGACACGAAGGTCGGTAGAGTTGTGAATAGTGACAAAGGAGACAGAGGTTACACAGAGACATAGATAAGCCACAAAGCTGGGCTGAGAGGAGGCAAATGGAGTTTAATGTGGAAAAGTGTGAGGTGATTCACTTTGGAAGGAGTAACAGGAATGCAGATTACTGGCCTAATGGTAAGGTTCTTGGTAGTGTAGATTAGTAGAGAGATCTCGGTGTCCATGTATGTAGATCCCTGAACGTTGCCACTCAGGTTGATACGGTTGTTAAGAAGAGATGGAAATGTGTTGCTGGAAAAGCGCAGTAGGTCAGGCAGCATCTAGGGAACAGGAGAATCGACATTTCGGGCATTAGCCCTTCTTCAGGAATCCTGTTCCCTAGATGCTGCCTGACCTGCTGCGCTTTTCCAGCAACACATTTCCATCTCTGATCTCCAGCATCTGCAGACCTCACTTTCTCCTCAAAGATTTCAACCTACGGTTGTTAAGAAGGCATACGGTAGAGGGATTCAGTTTCAGAACTATGAGCTCATGCTGCAGCTGTACAAAACTGGTGTGGCCACATTTGGAGTATTGCATACAGTTCTGGTCACCGTATTATAGGAAGGATATGGAAGCTTTGGAAAGGGTTCAGAGGAGATTTACCAGGATGTTGCCTGGTATGGAGGGAAGGTTTTATGAGGAGAGGCTGAGGGACTTGAGGCTGTTTTCATTAAAGAGGAGAAAGAGGAGACTTAATTGAGACTTATAAGATAATCAATTAAGACATCAATTGAGACATGGAAGATAAGACAACAAATTCAATTCATCAGCAGGTTAGATAGTTTGGACAGTGAGAGCCTTTTGCTTCAGATGGCGATGGCTAGCATGAGGGGACATAGCTTTCAATTGAGGGGTGATAGATATTGGACAGATGTTAGAGGTAGTTTCTTTACCCGGAGAGGAGTACGGGCGTGAAATGCACTGCCTGCAACAGTAGTAGTCTTGCCAACTTTAAGAGCATTTAAATGGTCATTGGATAGGCATATGGACGAGAATGGAACAGTGTGGGTTAGATGGCTTCAGACTGGTTCCACAGGTCGGTGCGACATCGAGGGCCGAAGGACTGGTACTGCGCTGTAGTGTTCTCTGTCTATGTTTTGATGAGAGATAACATCATGGCAGTTCTTAGGGATGATATTCCTGCAAATATGTCCAGGGAAGTTATTTGGGTGGAACTGAGAAATATGAAAGGGATGATCATCTTATTGGGCTTGTATTATAGACCCCCCTGTCGTCAGCAGGAAATTGAGAAACAAATTTGTAGGGAGATCTGCGTTATCTCTAAGGATAATACAGTGGTTATTGTGGGGGATTCTAAACACTTTCCAAACATAGACAGTGAATGCCAAAGTGTTAAGGATTTACATGGAGGGGAATTTGTTAAGTATGTACAGAAAAATTTTCTGATTCAGTATGTGGATGTATCTAGTGGAGAACTTGCAAAACGTGACCTACTCTTGGGAAACAAGGCAGGGCAAGTGACGAGATGTCAATGGGGGAGCACTTTGGGGCCAGTGAAGGTTAATATTTTAGTTTTTAAAATAGTAATGCAAAAGGTAGACTGGATCTAAAAGTTACAGTTGTAAATTGGAGGAAGGCCAATTTTGACAGTATTAGGGAAGAATTATTGGATGTAGATGTTCACAGGTAAAGGGATGGCTGGAAAATGTGAAGCTTTCAAAAATGAGATAACAAGAATCCAGAGAGAGTATGTTCCTGTTAGGGTGAAAGGTAAGGCTGGTCAGTGTATGGAGTGCTGGATGATGAGAAAATGGATACTTTGGTCAAGAAAAAGCAGGAAGCATGTGTCAGGTGTAGATTGCATAGATCAAGTGAATCCTTAGAAGGCTATAAAGGCAGCAGGAGTATACTGAAATTGGAAATCAAGAGAGTGAAAAAGGTACCTGAGGGAGCTTTGGCAAATAGCATTAAGGAGAATCAGGAGGGATTTTATAAATACATTAAAGACAAAGGATAACTAGGGATAGAATAGGGCCCCTCAAAGATCAGTAAGGCAACCGATGTGTGGAACTATAGGAGATACTAAATGAATATATTGCATCAGTGATTACTGTGGAGAACTATTAAGAAGACATAGAATGTGGGGAAATAGATGGTGACATCTTCAAAAATGTCCATATTACAGAGGAGGTGGTGCTGAGTGCCTTAAAATATATTAAGCTGGATAAATACCCACGTGTACATGGAAATCTGTGGGAAGCTAGTGAAGTGATTGCTAGGCCCCTTGTTGTGAGATATCATCAATAGTCACAGGTGAAGTGCCGGAAAACTGGAGGTTGGCGAATGTGGTGCTGTTATTTAAGAAAGGTGGGAAGGAAAAGCCAAGGAACTATAGGCCGGTAAGCCTGACAGAGGTTTATAAAATCATGAGGGAATGGATGGGGTAAAGAGACAAAGATTTTTTTCCTGGGGTGGGGGAAGCGCAGAACTAGAGGGCATAGGTTTAGGGTGAGAGGGAAAGATCTAAAAGGACCCTAAGGAACAACTTTTTCACGCAGCTGATAGTTCATGTCAGAATTAATTGCCAGATGAAATGGAGGAGACTGGTGCTATTACAATGTATAAAAGGCATCTGGATGGCTATATGAATAGGAAGACTTTAGAGAGAATCAGGCTAAGTGCTGGCAAATGAGACTAGATTAATTTAGGAAACATGGTCGGCATGGATGAGTTAGACCAAAGGGTCCATTTGGGGTGTAGGTTTGCTCGCTGAGCTGTCCGTTTGCTATCCAGACGTTTCATTACCTGGCTAGGTAACATCATCAGTGGCGACCTCCAAGCGAAGCAAAGCTGTTGTCTCCTGCTTCATATTCATATCTTTATATTTATATGTGCCCGAAGATATAAATCGAAAGCAGGAGACAACAGCTTCGCTTCACTTGTAGGTCGCCACTGATGATGTTTCCTAGCCAGGTAACGAAATGTCTGGATATCACACCTACAGCTCAGCGAGCAAACCTACACCCTAAATCTCAACCTGACCTACAAACCTTCATAAACCTTGCAAAGGGTCCATTTCTATGCTGTACATTTCTTTGACTCTCTGACTCTATGTCGTTAGCCAGAGAGAGAGAACTGGATAATATTCAGAAAAAGTGTGAGCAACATGATAGCATTAATTAATGTAGAAATAATAAACTAGCTGTATTTCTCACAGCTTATATTTGCACCAATCTTCATACTGTCCACAAAATTGGTCACACCACTTTCTACCTCCAACTAAATCACAAATAGAGATCAATTCAAACAGCCTGTTCTTATGTCTCTTGGCTTGCACGCAACATACTTTTATAAGGCTCATCCATGACATAATAATCATATCAAAGTATGAGGTTTATAAAGGTTTCAGTCTCCATCTTTCTCCTTTTCGATCTTAACTGGGTCCACTTGAAGCATGACCTGATGATTGAAGAAAGCTTCTATTGGTAACCAAATTGCTCAATGTTAGTCCAGACATTGAAGTGCCGATGATTGGAGCTGCAAAAAAAATCTACAGAATCTTTCAGTATTAGGTTGTCTACGTTGACTTCTTATGTTGCAGGAGCCAGCATTGCCTCATCAAATACAAGTACAAGTATGCTTATCTTGGGTATTGACCATTTGTATGGTATCTTATCGATTTTATTTTGGGAATCAAAAAATCTCTAATCACATTTTTAATCAAACAGGATGTCCCTTTCTCTAAACTATGTTGACTTCAATAAAAACTGAAAGAACTATAAATCAGAAACAAAAAACAGAAGTTGCTCGAAAAGCTTAGCAGATCTGGCAGCATCTGTGGAGAGAAATCAGGATTAAAGTTTCGGGTCCGATGACCCTACCTCAGAACAGAGACTTGGATATTCTAATCATACTATGCTTTTCAAATTGCATTACTAAGACTTGGTTAAGAATAGGTTGCAGCATGTCCCCAGTCTTTAATATCAGGCTCATTGCCCTGCAGCTTATTATTTACTCTCTCTCCTTTTCTGGGTAGCAGTTTTACATTTCCCAACTTTATTCTGCTAAGATTGTTCCAGAACCTATCAAACGTTGGAAATTCATATTCAGCAGAGAAAATAAAACATTACAGCACAGTACAGGCCCTTCGGCCCTCGATGTTGCGTCGACCTTGGAAACAATCTGAAGCCCATCCATCCTACAGTATTCCATTCTCATCCATATGACTTTCCAATATCCATTTAAATGCCCTTAAAGCTGGCAAGTCTACCACTATTGCAGTCTGTGCGCTGCACACACTTACTACTCTCTGTGGAAAAACAATCCCTCTGACATCTATCCTATATCTTTTACCCCTCAATTTAAATCTATGTTCCCTCATGCTAGCCATCATCACCCGAGGAAAATGGCTCTCAATGTTCACCCTGTCTGATTATCTTATATGTTTCAATTAAGTCACTTCTTAGCCTTCTCTCTAATGAAAACAGCTTCAAGTCTATCAGCCTTTCCGCATTAGACCTTTCCTCCAAACCAGGCAACATCCTACAAATCTCCTCTGAACCCTTATCAAAAGTTCACCTACAATGTGGTATCCAAAACTGTACGCAATACTTCAAGCACGGCTGCACCAGAGTTTTGTATAGCTGCAGTATGACCTTGTGGCTCTGAAACTCAATTCCTCTACCAATAAAAGCTAACACCCATATGCCTTCTCAACAATGCAATCAACCTGGGTGGCAACTTTCAGGGATCTATGTACCTGGACACTGAGATCTCTCAGCTCATCTACACTACCAAGAATCTCACCATTCGCCCAGTACTCTGCAGTCATGTTGCTCTTTCAAAAGTGAATCACCTCACACTTTTCCACATTAAACTCCATTTGCCACCTCTCAGCCCAGCTCTGCAGCTTATCTATGTCCCTCTGTAACCTGCAACATCCTTCAGTACTATCCACAAGTCCACCAACCTTAGTGTCATCCACAGGTTTAATTACCCATCCTCTACACCCTCATCCAGGTCATTTATTAAAATGACAAACAGCAGTGTCCCCAAAATAGATCCTTGTGGTACACCACTAGGAATTGAACTCCAGGATGAACAGCTCCGATCAACACCATCCTCTGTCTTCTTTCAGCCGCCAACTTCTGATTTTATACGTTAAATCACCCTCAGTCCCATACCCCTGTATTTTGTGCAATAACCTACCATGGGGAACCTTATCTAACATCTTACTGAAATGGATACACACCACATCAACCGCTTTACCCTCATCCAACTGTTTGATCACCATCTCAAAGAACTCAATAAAGTTTGTGAGGCACAACCTACCCTTCACAAAACCGCATATGACTATCTCTGCAACTCTGTCTTTGAGGATGTAGGCCATCATAGACATATGTTGAATTTAAAATACTTCTAATCCCTACAGTGTGAAAACAGGCCATTCAGCCCAACAAGTCCACACCAACTCTTTAAAGACCCAGCCAGACCCATCCCCCTACACTATACCTGTAACCCTGCATTTCCCATGGCTAACAAGCCTAACCTACACATCCTTCTGCGCAATTTAGCATGGCCAACCCACCTAACCTACACATCTTTGGACTGTGGGAGGAAATTGAACCATCTGGAGGAAACCCACACAGACAGGGGGAGAACATGCAACCTTCACACAGTAGCATACGGCAGGAATCAAACCTGGGCCACTGGTACTGGGAGGCAGCAGTGTGAACCACTGAGTCACCGTGAGTTTGTGCAACATTCCAACAACTTTAGGTTCACTTTTATAGAGACTAGCTGTTTTATTTCCAGACTTCTCAAAGTCCATAGGGTCATACAGATCCACAGCACAGGCGACTGACTGTGTGGAGTTTGCACGTTCTCCCCGTGTCTGCATGGGTTTCCTCCGGGTGCTCAGGTTTCCCCCCACAGTCCAAAGATGTGCAGGTCAGGTGAATTGGCCGTACTAAATTGCCTGTAGTGTTAGGTAAGGGGTAAATGTAGGGGTATGGGTGGGTTTTGAAATTTATCTGACCTGTAATTGCCACAAGGGGAATGAGGTGCAGATTAAGAGTAACAATTAGGAATGCTCTTCGCAATCCAAGGTCAACCATCCATTGTGAAAAATAAAGTTATCCAGAATTTCAGTTCATA
Source organism: Chiloscyllium plagiosum (assembly GCF_004010195.1). NCBI lineage: Eukaryota > Metazoa > Chordata > Chondrichthyes > Orectolobiformes > Hemiscylliidae > Chiloscyllium > Chiloscyllium plagiosum. The sequence goes on along the minus strand of NW_025213975.1, from coordinate 27,528 downwards.
AATCGTCCAGCACCAAGTGTGAGTGAGCAAAACAACTTCAGATGCAGGAAGTACAGACCACTTCCTGCAGCTAGTCTGGTCTGTACTGTGAAGAGAGGTGTTTTGGGGTTGGGAGCTGAAGTCCTTCTGTCTTCATTCTAACCGAACTTAACTGCACATCAGAGTGAAAACCCACAGAACACAAAACAGTACAGAGTAATCATTCCCATCAAATACTCCCAGGGCAGGTAAACCTCAGGGTTACACACAGGGTAAGACTTCTTCTACGTCATCTTGATTAATGACTTCCTGCACAGGTTCAAGATGGGGTTAGAAACAAAGTAAAACACCCTCTCCTCTTTTAAACTGAAAATAAACTGAAAGTAAAGCTCCCTCAACACTATTCCCATCAAACCTTCCCAGGATAGCTACAGCACAAGGTTAGATACAGGATAAAGTTCCCTCAGTGTTAGAAAGTGAAAGTGAATCACTTCTACTCTTTTAAAACGTAAAGTAAACTGAAAATAATTCTTCCTGGATTCTTTAAAACAAATCGGGTCCAAGTACAAGACAGCAATTCCTGGAAGAAGATCTGAGGTCAGGACCACTCTATGAACAGGAACTGCGTATTGCAATGGAGACTGTGTACCAGATGGATATAATACATCATCAGGGCACACCTTGGAGAAAGCTTGACATTAAGGTATCGCTGCAGAGTCTGAAGGCACTGCCAACGTATGTTCCTGTCCACTCCCGTGGCTGCTTTTAGCCATTGGACAGACAGGACCAAGATCAGTTGGGAATCCCATCAATCTTCCAGTGCCCAGGCCCTCAGGCAGCACCACCTCCCGGTCCCCGGGCCCTCAGGGAGCACTGCCTCCCGGTCCCCGGGCCCTCAGGCAGCACTGCCTCCCAGTCCCCGGGCCCTCAGGGAGCACTGCCTCCCAGCCCCCGGACCCTCAGGCAACACTGCCTCCCAGCCCCCGGACCCTCAGGTAGCACTGCCTCCAAGTTCCCGGGCCCTCAGAAAGCACTGCCTCCCAGTTACAGGCCTTCAGGCAGCACTGCCTCCCAGCCCCCGGACCCTCAATCAGCACTGCCTCCCAGCCCCCGGACCCTCAGGCAGCACTGCCTCCAAGTCCCCGGGCTCTCAGAAAGCACTGCCTCCCAGTCCACAGGCCTTCAGGCAGCACCGCCTCCCAGTTCACAGGCCTTCAGGCAGAACTGCCTTCCAGCCCCTGGGACTCAAGCAGCACCGCCTTCCAGTCCCAGGTCACTCAGGCAACACTGCCTCCCAGCCCCCGGACCCTCAGGCAGCACTGCCTCCAAGTCCCCGGGCCCTCAGGCAGCACCGCCTCCCAGTCCACAGGCCTTCAGGCAGCACTGCCTCCCAGTCCACAGGCCTTCAGGCAGCACTGCCTCCCAGTTCACAGGCCGTCAGGCAGAACTGCCTCCCAGTTCACAGGCCTTCAGGCAGCACTGACTCCCAGTTCACAGGCCTTTAGGCAGAACTGCCTTCCAGTTCACAGGCCTTCAGGCAGCACTGCCTCCCAGTTCACAGGCCTTTAGAAAGCACTGCCTTCCAGTTCACAGGCCATCAGGCAGAACTGCCTTCCAGCCCCTGGGACTCAAGCAGCACCGCCTCCCAGTCCCAGGTCACTCAGGCAGCACCGCCGCCCAGTCCCAGGGCCCTCAGGCAGCACTGCCTCCCAGTCCCAGGGCCCTCAGGCAGCGCTGCCTCAAAGTCCCAGGGCCCTCAGCCAGCAACGCCTCCCAGTCCCAGAGCTCTCAGCCAGCATGGCGTTCCAGTCCCAGCAGCATTAGAGAATCCAGGCCCCAGATAGCAGCAGCAGTATAGTATCCAGGTCCCTGTCAGCAGCAGCAGAAGAGAATCCAGGTCCCTGTCAGCAGCAGCAGTAGAGAACCCAGAGCCCAGTCAGAGTAGTAGAAGAGAATCCAGGGCTCAGTCAGCAGCAGCAGGAGAGAATCAAGGCACCAGTCAGCAGCAGCATTAGGGAATCCAGGCCCCAGTCACAGCAGCAGTAGAGAAACTAGTTCCCAGTCAGCAGCAGTAGAAGAGAATCCAGGCCCCAGTCATCAGCAATAGTAGAGAATCCAGGACCAAGTCTGCAGCAGCAAAAGAGAATGCAGGTCCCAGTCAGCAGCAGCAGTAGAGAATCCAGGCCACAGTCAGCAGCAGCAGATGAGAAAGTGATATCTGTAGATGCTGGAGATCAGAATCAAGAGTGTGTTGCTGGAAAAGCGCAGCAGGTCGGGCAGCATCTGAAGAGCTAAAGAATCGACGTTTTGGGACTCATTCCTGCTGAAGGGCACCAGCCCGAAACGGGATTCTCCTGCTCCTCGGATGCTGCCCGACCTGCTGCGCGTTTTCAGCGACTCACTCTCGACAGCAGCAGTAGAGAATCTAGTGCAGTCTGCTGCAGCAGTAGAGAATCCAGGTCCCAGTCAGCAGCAGCAGTACAGAATCAGGGCCCCAGTCAGCAGTAGCAATAGAGAATCCAGGCCCCACACAGCAGCAGTGGAGAACCCAGAGCCCAGTCAGAGTAGTAGAAGAGAATTCAGGTCTCAGACAGCAGCAACAGGAGAGAATCCAGGCCCCAGTCAGCAGCAGGAGAGAATCCAGGCCGCAGTCAGCAGCAGCAGTGGAGAATCCAGGTCCCAGTCAGCAGCAGCAGTAGAGAATCTAGTTCCCAGTCAGCAGCAGAAGAAGAGAATCCAGGCCCCAGTCAGCGGCAGCAGTAGAATATACAGGCCCCACACAGCAGAAGCAGTAGAGAATACAGGCCCTATACAGCCAAAGCAGTAGAGATTCCAGGCCACAGTCAGCAGCAGCAGATGAGAAAGTGATATTTGTAGATGCTGGAGATCAGAATCGAGAGGCTGTTGCTGGAAAAGCGCAGCAGGTCGGGCAGCATCCAAGAATCGACGTTTTGGGCCTCATTCCTGCTGAAGGGCACCAGCCCGAAACGGGATTCTCCTGCTCCTCGGATGCTGCCCGACCTGCTGCGCGTTTTCAGCAACTCACTCTCGACGCAGCAGTAGAGAATCTAGTGCAGTCTGCTGCAGCAGTAGAGAATCCAGGTCCCAGTCAGCAGCAGCAGTAGAGTATCTAGGTACCAGTCAGCATCAGTGGTAGAGAATCCAGGTCCCAGTCAGCAGCAGCAGTAGAGTATCCAGGTCCCAGTCAGCATCAGTGGTAGAGAATCCAGGTCCCTGTCAGCAGCAGCAGTAGAGCTGTGGGCGGCACGGTGGCACAGTGGTTAGCACTGCTGCCTCACAGCGCCAGAGCCCGGGTTCAATTCCCGATTCAGGAGCCCGGGTTCAATTCCCGACTCAGGCGACTGACTGTGTGGAGTTTGCACATTCTCCCCATGTCTGCGTGGGTTTCCTCCGGGTGCTCCGGTTTCCTCCCACAGTCCAAAGATATGCAGGGTCAGGTGAATTGGCCATACTAAATTGCCCGTAGTGTTAGGTAAGGGGTAAATGTAAGGGTATGGGTGGGTTTCGCTTCGGCTGGTCGGTATGGACTTGTTGGGCCGAAGGGCCTGTTTCCACACTGTAATCTAATCTAAATCTAATCTAGAGTATCCAGGTCCCAATCAGCAGCAGCAGTAGAGTATCCAGGTCCCAATCAGCAGCAGCAGTAGAGAATACAGGCCCCAGTCAGCAGCAATAGTAGGGAATCCATGCCTCAGTAAGCAGCAGCAGTGGAGAATACAGGCCACTGTCAACAACAGCAGTAGAGAATATAGGCCCCACACTGCAGCAGCAGTGGAGAATCAAGGCCCCAGTCAGCAGCAGCAGTGGAGAATCCAGGACCCAGTCAGCAGCAGCAGTAGAGAATCAAGGCACCAGTCAGCAGCAGCAGTAGAGAATCCAGGCCCCAGTCAGCAGCAATAGTAGAGAATCCAAGCCTCAGTCAGCAGCAGCAGTAGAGAATCTAGGCCCCAGTCATCACCAGTCATAGAGAATCCAGGACCAAGTCTGCAGCTGCAAAACAGCATCCAGGACCAAGTCAGCAGCAGTAGTGGAGAATCCAGGCCCCAGTCAGCAGCAGCAGTAGAGAATCCAGCTCCCTGTCAGCAGCAGCAGTAGAGAATCCAGGCCCCAGTCAGCAGCAGTGGTAGAGAATCCAGGCCCCAGACAGCAGCAGCAGTAGAGAATCCAGGGCCCAGTCAGCAGCAGCATTAGAGAATCCAAGCCCCAGTCAGCAGCTTTAACAGAGAATCCAGGACCCAGTCAGCAGCAGTGGTAGAGAATCCAAGCCCCAGTCAGCAGCAGTAGCAGATATTCCAGGACCCAGTCAGCAGCAGTGGTAGAGAATCCGGGCACCAGACAGCAGCAGCTGTAGAGAATCCAGACCCCAGTCAGCAGCAGTAGAAGAGAATCTTGTCCCCACTCAGCAGCAGCAGTGGAGAATCCAGGTCCCAGTCAACAGCAGCTGCAGAGAATCCAGGTCCCAGTCAACAGCAGAGTAGAGAATACAGGCCCAGTCAGCAGCAGCTGTAGAGAATGCAGGCCACAGTCAGCAGGAGCAGTAGAGAATCCAGGCCAGAGTTAGCAGCAGCTGTAGAGAATCCAGGCCCCAGTCAGTAGCAGTGGTAGAGAATCCAGGACCCAGTCAGTAGCAGTAGAAGAGAATCTTGTCCCCACTCAGCAGCAGCAGTAGAGACTCCAGGTCCCAGTCAACAGCAGCAGTAGAGAATCCAGGACCCAGTCAGCAGCAGTAGAAGAGAATCTTGTCCCCATTCAGCAGCAGCAGTAGAGAATCCAGGTCCCAATAAGCAGCAACAGTAGAGAATAGAAGCCCCAGTCAGCAGCAGCCGTAGAGAATACAGGCTCCAGTCAGCAGCAGCAATAGAGAATACAGGGCCCGCACAGCAGCAGCCGTACAGAATACAGGCCCCATACAGCTTAAGCAGTAGAGAATCCAGGCCACAGTCAGTAGCAGCAGATAAGAAAGTAATATCTGTAGATGCTAGAGATCAGAATTGAGAGTGTGTTGCTGGAAAAGCGCAGCAGTTCGGGCAGCATCTGAGGAGCTGCAGAATAGACATTTTGGGCCTCAGTCCTGCTGAAGGGCCGCAGCCCAAAACTTGATTCTCCTGCTCCTTGGATGCTGCTCGACCTGCTGCCGTTTCCAGCAACACACTCTCGACAGCAGCAGTTGAGAATCCAGTACATAGTCCGCAGCAGCAGAAGAGGATTCAGGCCCCAGTCAGCAGCAGCAGTAGAGAATCAAGGCCCCAGTTAGCAGCAGCAGTAGAGAATCAAGGCCCCAGTCATCAGCAGCAGTAGAGGAGCAAGGCCCCAGTCAGCAGCAGCAGTAGAGAATGAAGGCCCCAGTCAGCAACAGCAGTGGAGATCCAGGCCCCACACAGCAGCAGTAGAGAATCCAGACCCGAGTCAGCAGCAGCAGTGGAGTATCTAGGTCCCTGTCAGCAGAAGCAGTGGAGAATCTAGGCCCAAGTCAGCAGCAGTGGTAGAGAGTCCAGGCCACAGTCAGCAACAACAGCAGTAGAGAGTCCAGCGCCCAGAGAGCAGTAGCCATACAGAATCCAGGGCCCAGTCAGCAGCAGCAAATGAAAAAGTGAGATCTGCAGATGCTGGAGATCAGAATTGAGAGTGTATTGCTGGAAAACTGCAGCAGGTCAGGCAGCATCCAAGGAGCTAAAGAATCGAGGTTTCGGGCCTCATTCCTGATGAAGGACTCCAGCCCGAAACGTGATTCTCCTGCCTCCTGCTCCTCGGATGCTGCTCGACCTGCTGCGCGTTTCCAGCAACACACTCTCGACAGCAGCAGTTGAGAATCCAGTACATAGTCCACAGCAGCAGTAGAGAATCCAGGTCCCAGTCAGCAACAGCAGTAGAGAATAAAGGCTCCAGTCAGCAGCAGCAGTAGAGAATCCAGGTCCCAGTCAGCAACAGCAGTAGAGAATAAAGGCTCCAGTCAGCAGCAGCAGCAGAGAATCCAGGCCACAGTCAGCAACAACAGCAATACAGATTCCAGGGCCCAGAGAGCAGCATCAATAGAGAATCTAGGTCACAGGCAGCAGCAGTGGTAGAGAATCAGGGCCCCAGTCAGCAGCAGTAGTGGTAATAATCTAGTCCCCAGTCAGCAGCAGCAGTAGAGAATCCAGGTCCCAGTCAACAGTAGCAGTAGAGAATCCAGGTCCCAGTCAGCAGCAACACTAGAGAATCCAGGTCCCAGTCAACAGCAGCAATAGAGAATCCAGGCCCCACACATCAGCAGTAGATAACCCAGAGCCCAGTCAGAGTAGTAGTAGAGAATCCAGGCCTCAGTCAGCAGCAGCAATAGAGAGTAGAGGCCCCACACAGCAGCAGCAGCAGAGAATACAGGCCCCATACAGCCTAAGCAGTAGAGAATCCAGGCCACAGTCAGTAGCAGCAGATGAGACAGTGAGATCTGCAGATTCAGGAGATCACAATCGAGAGGGTGTTGCTGGAAAAGTGCAGCAGGTCGGTCAGCATCCGAGGAGCTGGAGAATAGACATTTTGGGCCACATTCCTGATGAAGGGCCCCAGCCCGAAACATGATTCTCCTGCTCCTCGGATGCTGCCTGACCTACTGTGCGTTTCCAGCAATATACTCTTGACAGCCGCAGTAGAGAATCCAGTATACAGTCTGCTACAGCAATAGAAAATCCAGTTCCCAGTCAGCAGCAGCAGTAGAGAATCAAGGCCCCAGTCAGCAGCAGCAGTAGAGTATCCAGGTATCAGTCAGCAGCAGCAGTAGAGAGTCAAGGCCCCAGTGAGCAGCAGCAATGGTAACAATCTAGACCTCAGTCAGCAGTAGCAGTAGAGAATCCAGGCCCCAGTCAGTAGCAGTGGTAGAGAATCCGGGTCCCAGACAGCGGCAGCTGTAGAGAATCCAGCCCCAGTCATCAGCAGCAGGAGAGAATCTAGTCCCCAGTCAGCAGCAGCAGTGGAGAATCCAGGTCACAGTCAGCAGCAGCAGTAGAGGATCCAGGCCCCAACCAGCAGCAGCAGTAGAGAATCCAGGTCCCAGTCAGCAGTAGTAGTAGAGAATCTAGTCCCCTGTCAGCAGCAGCTGAAGAGAATCCAGGCCAGAGTCAGCAGCAGCCATCGAGAATCCAGGTCCCAATCAGCAGCAGCAGTAGAGAATCCAGGCCCCAGTCAGCAGCAGCAGTAGAGAATCTAGTTACCAGTCAGCAGCAGTAGTAGAGAATCCAGGCCGCAGTCAGCAGTAGCAGTAAGGAATCCAGGCCTCAGTAACCAGCAGCAGTGGGGAATACAGGCCACAGTCAGCAACAGCAGTGGAGAATCCAGGTCCCAATCAGCAGCAATAGAAGGGAATCCAGGCCCCCGTCAGCAGCAGCCGTAGAGAATACAGGCCCCAGTCAGTAGCAGCAGTAGAGAATACAGGCCCCACATAGCAGAAGCCATAGAGAATACAGGCCCCATACAGCTTAAGCAGTAGAGAATCGAGGCCACAGTCAGCAGCAGCAGACGAGAAAGTGATATCTGTAGATGCTGGAGATAAGAATTGAGAGGCTGTTGCTGGAAAAGCGCAGCAGGCCGGGCAGCATCCAAGGAGCTGAAGAATCGACGTTTTGGGCCTCATTCCTGTGAAGGGCCCCAGCCTGAAACGTGATTCTCCTGCTCCTCGGATGCTGCCCGACCTGCTGCACGTTTCCAGCAACACGCTCTCGACAGCAGCAGTAGAGAATCCAGTACACAGTCAGCAGCAGCAGAAGAGAATCCAGGTCCCAGTTAGCAGGAGCAGTAGAGAATCAAGGCCCCAGTCAACAGCAGCAGTAGAGAATCCAGGCCCAAGTCAGCAGTAGCAGGAGAGAATCAAGGCACCAGTCAGCAGTTGCAGTAGAGAATCCAGGCCCAAGTCAGCAGCATTAGAGAACCCAGAGCCCACTCAGAGTAGTAGTAGAGAATCCAGGGCTCAGTCTGCAGCAGCAGTACAGAATCCAGGCCCCACACAGCAGCATTAGAGAACCCAGAGCCCACTCAGAATAGTAGAAGAGAATCCAGGCACCAGGCAGCAGCAGCAGCAGATGAGAAAGTGAGATCTGCAGATGTTGGAGATCAGAGTCGATAGTGTGTTGTTGGAAAACCGCAGTAGGTTGGGCAGCATCCGTAAAACAGGAGAATTGACATTTCGGGCCTCATTCCTGATGATGGAGTCCAGCTATAAACGTGATTCTCCTGCTCCTCTGATGCTGCCCGACCTGCTGCGCTTTTCCAGCAACACAGCAGCAGTGGAGAATCAAGGGCCCAGTCAGCAGCAGCAGTAGAGGATCCAGATCCCAGTCAGCAACAACAGCAGTAGAGAGTCCAGGGCCAAGACAGCAGCAGCAGAAGAGTAACCAGGCCACAATCAGCAGGAGCATTAGAGAATCCAGGCCTCAGTCAGCAGCAGCAGTAGAGAATCCAGAGCCCAATCAACAGCAGTAGTAGAGAATCCAGGCCCCAATCAACAGCAGCAGTGGAGAATCCAGGCCCCAGTCAGCAGCAGCAGTGGAGAATCCAGGCCCCAGTCAGCAGCAATTATAGAATCATAGAGATGTACAGCATGGAAACAGACCCTTCGGTCCAACATGTCCATACCGACTAGATATCGCAACCCAATCGAGTCCCATCTGCCAGCTCCCGGCCCATATCCCTCCAAACCCTTCCTATTCATATACCCATCCAAATGCCTTTTAAATGTTTCAATTGTACCAGCCTCCACCACAGCCTCTGGCAGCTCATTCTGCATGAAGAAGATGCCCCGTAGGTCTCTTTTATATCTTTCCCCTCTCACCCTAAACCTCTAGTTCTGGACTCCCCGACCCCAAGGAAAAGACTTTGTCTATTTATCCTATCCATGCCCCTCATAATTTTGTAAACCTCTATAAGGTCACCCTTCAGCCTCCGACGCTCCAGGGAAAACAGCCCCAGCCTATCAGCCTCTACCTATCGCTCAAATCCTCTAACCCTGGCAACATCCTTGTAAATCTTTTCTGAACCCGTTCAAGCTTCACAACATATTTCTGATAGGAAGGAGACCAGAATTGCATGCAATATTCCAACAGTGGCCTAACCAATGTCCTGTACAGCCGCAACATGACCTCCCAACTCCTGTACTCAATACTCTGACCAATAAAGGAAAGCATACTAAATGTCTTCTTCACTATCCTATCTACCTGTGACTCCACTTTCAAGGAGCTATGAACATGCACTCCCAAGTCTCTTTGTTCAGCAACACTCCCTCGGACCTTACCAATTAGTGTATAAGTCATGCTAAGATTTGCTTTCCAAAATGCAGCACCTCACATTTATCTGAATTAAACTCCATCTGCCACTTCTCAGCCCATTGGCCCATCTGGTCCAGATCCTACTG
>NW_025213975.1:5224-15235 GCF_004010195.1 Chiloscyllium plagiosum | reverse complement strand
AAGGCACCTGGCTGGGTATATGAATAGGAAGGGTTTGGAAGGATATGGGCCGGGTGCTGGAATGTGGGACTAGATTGGGTTGGGATATCTGGTCAACATGGACGAGTTAGACCGAAGGGTCTGTTTCCGTGCTGTACATCTCTCTGACTCTATGACTCTATTTGGGAGGCATTTACACAGATACCTGAACAGGCAGGGAATAGAGGAATGGAGATGAGATGCAGGTATTTGAGGTTAGTTTAGAATAGCATCATGGTCAGCACAGACATGGTGGGCTGAAGGTGCTGTCTCTGTGCTGAAATGTTCTATGTTCTATTACCAACAGCTCCGAATTCTGACTGCAGCAGAGTAAAGTGAGCTGCACTCTTTTAAATGGAAAGTCAAGTTCTTTCTCCACTATCTGTTACAAACATTGCCAAGGCATGGGGTTAAGTACAGTGTAAAACTTCCCCAACTCTTATATAATGGAATTAAAGATTTTCCTCTACTCTTTCAAACTGAAAGTGTAGCGAGCTCTATACTGTCCCAATCAAACACTTCCAGCTTAGGGACAGAACAGGGCTTAAAGAAGCATCAAGCTCATCATCCTCAGTTCTATTAAAGAGTCTTGGTTTAACATGAGCAGTCTGTTCCCCTCCTACTTTGTTCCAACCTCTGAACCACACACTGTGCAGTTTCAGTGCAATCTTCATTTCTCACAGCAGACATGCTGTAGCCTTTCTGGGTCAGATGACTAATTTACTTGCAATTAGAACCAGTTTGTGGTCACAACAACAGCGACAATATGTATGTGGTGACATGGCCAGACCGACGTCCTCACCCTTCCGTTCCTCTATTATCTGTTATTGTCATAAAGCTCTGAAATATTCTAATGGGAGTCTGAAGTTCTTGCCTTTGATCCCCAGTCACCAGCCTGATCCTTCTCATCACTGACTCCAGGCTGAACTCTGGAGACAGGTGAAGGTTGAGTGAGAGCCTTCAAAACCTTTGTGTCCGATTTGATTTTGAGGTGACCATCTGAATATTTGACATCAGGAACAGGAGGATAATTCAGCCATTTTTATATGAACATGGCAGATCATCTCCATCAATTACATTTTCCCCACTGTCTTTGTACCCAGTTGGGTGACATGGTGGCACAATGGTTAGCACTGCTCCCTCACAGTGCGAGAAACACAGGCTTAATTCCAGCCTGAGATGATTGTCTGGGTGGGGTTTGCACGTTCTCCCCGCGTCTGCGTGGGTTTTCGCCAGATACTCTGGGTTCCTCCTACAGTCCAAAGCTGTACAGGCTGGATGGGTTAGCCATGGTAAATATGGGGTTACAGGGATTGGGGGTTGGGTCCGGAAGGTATGCTCTTCAGAATATTGGTGCAGATTTGATAGGTGAATGGTCCCTTTCTGCATTGTAGGGATTCTATGATATCCCTTTGTATCCAAAACTCCAATGATTGCTACTTCACTGTGTTCTGGCCCTGAGTGATTAAACCAATCCAATCAAACTCTGAATTAATAATCCAGAGAGACTGAGCAAATTCGCCCTTACCACACTGACAATTTGAAAACTTGAATTTTCAAAGAATCACAGAGGAAGGCAATTTGGCCCATTGTGTCTGACCAGCATTTTAACGTTGTGTCTATCTCCTGCGTTTTCTCCATGACCTCACGCATTGTCTGTATTTCAGTCATCATTCAATGTCCTCTTCAGTGCCTCATGTGACAACACTATGGCTTTAAGAGGTGTACTTTGTCCTTTTTCTCTGAAGAGAGTTTGAGATGGACATGCCAGGTGGTATGTTCCAAGCCAATAAAGTAGAGAGCTTGTGATGCCTTGTTTTTTCTTAAGTTGGAACAATAGATGCTGCATGAAAGAGTGGGGTCAAGCTCCCACAGATCCAGGATTTTAAGTTAACTTTCAGTAATTGCTTGGATCTTGAAGCTGTAAATGGAAGCTGTTATTCCTGTCTCTGTTATAGCTAAAAGCTTGAGTTCTCTTCCCGCTGCCAGAATTGCATGTGAGGCAATCTATTTTACTAAGTTTGCCATTGCCAAGGCTATGTTCATGGGATGTTATTATATTGGAACAGTTGCTGTCTGGTAATTAAATAATCCATGATTCTGTTAAATTTTCTAATAGAGTTAAATTATTCCAAGTCTTCTTCCTTTTGTTTGTATTTCCACTATAGTTTAAGAATAAAGTGTGTTTTGCTTCAGGCCTGGTAGTTTGACCAATCAAATTGCATTGGAAACACAAAACTTGCATTTAAAAATAAGAGAAGTTGGGGTCGAGGCTATCTTCTTGATATATTTTAAGGGGGTTTTGTCTGGTCCATAACACTCAATTGAACCAGACTCCACAACATTTCCAGGTAGTGCAGTCCAGATAGGGTGTGAAAAAGTTTTTTCTCACCTTGCAGTTGCTTCTTTTGCAAAACAGATCAGACATGTTGGTACAATCTGCCTCTAAAGGATGTACGACAATACTTTTCACTGTACTGTGGCCCATGTGTCAATAATAAATCAAATCAAATCTTTGCCCCAGGTTTTAAAAAGAAATTGGAAAATTAGGAAAGCTATTGGTAGGAAAAGGTAGATGAAGCTGATGTAAAAATCTGGCTGGTTAATGAATGTCTATCGGGGAGGACACCTGCCACGTTTACCTAGTCTGTGCTGATAGTGATGTCAATCCCCATGTCAATATTGTCACTCCAAATTGCTCTCTGATGTGGTTCAGCAAGCTACTCAATTAGACCAATTCAACATAAAGGAGAAACCACAAGATCACCTTCTTGGGGAATATATCTGAAAGTAAATATTAAAAAGGGTTCTTGATGAAGCCGTTAGCACTCAGTGGTTAGCAGTGCTACCTCACAGTGCCAAGGACCCGGGTTCCCTGTGTCTGTGTGGATTGTCTTCTGGGTGCTTCTGTTTCCTCCCACATTCCAAACAGTGGATCTTTGGTGGATGTTAAATTGCTCATAGTGTCCACGGATGTGCGGGCGAGGTGGATTAGCCACAGGAAATGCAGGATTACAGGGATAGGGTAGTGGGTGGGCCTGGTGGAGATTTTGTTTGGAAGTTCGATATGGATTCAGTGGGCCAAATGGCCAGCTTTCACATGGTCGGGTTTCAATTATTATTTTAACGTATTTAAGAAAAACAAAGAGCTGACCCGAGCAGTTTCCAGTATCAGCCGACTGCTTCCCAAATGACTGTCAACATTTAACAAGTGTAGCACCATTCACATATCATACCAAAAGACTTCACCAAGGACAATTGTACAAATTTTGACACTAACCAATGTATTCGGTCAGGTCACCACAAGTCTGGTGACACATTTGGATTTCAAGGAGCCTCTTCAATGATCATCCAAAGGTGGAGAGATCGAGGGCAACAATTGGAGACTTCTTGAATTTGTGGGCGGCACGGTGGCACAGTGGTTAGCACTGCTGCCTCACAGCGCCAGAGACCTGGGTTCAATTCCCGCCTCAGGCAACTAACTGTGTGGAGTTTGCACGTTCTCCCCGTGTCTGCGTGGGTTTCTTCTGGGTGCTCCGGTTTCCTCCCACAGTCCAAAGATGTGCAGGTCAGGTGAATTGGCCATGCTAAATTGCCCGTAGTGTTAGGTAAGGGGTAAAATGTAGGGGTATTGGTGGGTTGCGCTTCGGCAGGGCGGTGTGGACTTGTTGGGCTGAAGGGCCTGTTTCCACACTGTAAGTAATCTAATTTAATAATCCTGCAGGAGTCCACTGCTCTCAGAGGATCATACAGACCCATACTGCAGGAGCCTACTGCTCTCAGAGGTTCATACAGGTGGGAGAGATTAGAGTGATCGGGACAATTGGTCACAAGGAGGAATTTTTAAACTAAAATGAGAATTTATATTACAGTGTCACCAAATGTGCAGCTGGTTTAATTCAGTGAGTAGTGAGTGACTGGTAAATGGGACAAAGTGAAAGATGTGGGGAAGAGACTTTTGGATAAGATCAAGTTTATATCAGGTCATGGAAAGGCTAGATGAGGATGACAGAAACATCTTTGTTGAGGCAGAGGCACAGCTGGATGATGGCATGAAGCTGAAAATAAATAAAAATAGGTTCATTATAATCTCACAGTACCATCAACCCAATTCGAAAATTAGTAAATAAAAGGCACATTGTATCTGAAAAGCTTCACCAATTTTATTCCAGTTCCTTTCTCAATGATTACGACCCATCCACCTTCCCTTGCCTTTCTGCCTGGAGACAGCCTGCTAAAGCAGTAGGCCTTCATGTGGTCACTGAAAGCATTGGGCTACCAGACTCCCTCATTCAGATATCCCGATGCAAAGAGTGAACTCCTGGGCTGAATAATTCCCATCAAAGCCCAGTTTCCCAATCCCTGGACTTTCACAGATCATTATTTTGTACTGGTATAGACCCATTCCCTGGAATTGGGATATTTTAAAAATTCATAAGTCATCCCTTCAAGAAGAGCAGCTCCCATGGGATGGGCACTACCAACAATAGTAACTACCAGATGTGTCCTCAGTGTCTCCTCACTCCTCCTTTTTGGCTCACTACAGAGCCCATCAAAGAGAAGTCTGCCATCCAGCAGTCAATGATCTACTTGCTTTGCCAGACCTTATTTAGCTCAGTGTCACCTTGGAGATAGGAGCTTAGTTTCCGTCCATGAATAAGACATTATCTTAGTTTCAGTTATCCACATCTATTCAAAGAACCATTGAATGCTTACATGGAGGAAGCAGGCTACTCATCCCATTGATTCACACTAACCTTTCAAAGAGCATCCCACCTAGACCCATCCCTGTAACCCTGCATTTCCCATAGCTAATCCACCTAGCCTGCGCATCTCTGGAGACTATGGGTAATTGAGCATGGCCAATGCAACTAGCCTGCACATCATAGACTGTGGGAAGAAACTGGAGCACCTGGAAGACACCCACGCACACACAGGGAGAACATGCAAACTCCACACAGACAGTCGCCCAAGGCTGGAATCAATCCAGGTCTCTGTGAGGCAGCAAGCTAATCACTGAGCGATATTCCCAGCTGCAAGGACTTCCTTTTTCTCTGAGACAACCTTGGAAAAGGTTGAATTAAACATTTAATTAAAAGGCAGATTCTGTAGTGCCTCATCAGTACCTGTATTTCATCCTTATGTTTGGTCACTTCCTGTTTTAGGTGACCACACACTTTAAAACTGTCCATTATCATCCTCGCAAGCTGCCAACACCAGACCTTATTTAGACCCATGAGCTTAGCCAGGCTATGCATCTGGAGCTGACACTGTGAACAGAGATAATATTTTGTCTGATTGCTTGATTATAATTTACACATTACCCCAGAAATTACTGCGGCTAAAGTCCAATTGTGTAACAAAGCCCACATGAGGGTTTATTTCCAATTTTTTGATGACAACATTAAATTATTATCTATCGCTTAATCAATTGAATTTATAATTTACACATTACCCCAGAAATTACTGCGGCTAAAGTCCAATTGTGTAACAAAGCCCACATGAGGGTTTATTTCCATTTTTTGATGACAACATTAAATTATTATCTATCGCTTAATCAATTGAATGGCATTAGATTCAGGCATAGGCAAACAGAAAGAAAGAAAGATCTTGCCTTTATATAGGGTCTTTTGCAATCTCGAGATGTGTAATTCTCACAACCCATGAAATAGTGTTGCATGAATAGATGCATGAAACACCACAGCCAGTCTACAGACAGTCAATTCCTCAAATTGATCATTTATCTTCGTGACTTGGATTGAGGGATAAATATTGACCGTGGAGAGGACTCATCTGCTCATCTTTGGCTCTTTTCTAAAATACTCATCCCAAAGGTATACCCACAAGTAGATAGGGTGATAGAGAAGGCATATGGGAATCTTGCCTTTGTTGGTTGGGGCACTGAGAATAAAATCAGGAACTGATGTTGCAGCTTCATAAAACTTTAGTTAGGCTGCACTTAGAGAATTGCACTCAATTCAGGCCACCACATTGCAGGAAGAATGGAAAGGTTTCCCAGGATGCTGCCTGGATTGGAGGGTATGAGCTGGAAGGAGAGGCTGGACAAACAAGGGTTGTGTTCTCTGGAGTGGTGAAGGCTGAGGGGAGACCTGATTTTCCATTTTTTGATGACAACATTAAATTATTATCTATCTCTTAATCAATTGAATGGCATTAGATTCAGGCATAGGCAAATAGAAAGAAAGAAAGATCTTGCCTTTATATAGGGTCTTTTGCAATCTCGAGATGTGTAATTCTCACAACCCATGAAATAGTGTTGCATGAATAGATGCATGAAACACCACAGCCAGTCTACAGACAGTCATTTCCTCAAATTGATCATGTATCTTCGTGACTTGGATTGAGGGATAAATATTGACCGTGGAGAGGACTCATCTGCTCATCTTTGACTCATATCTAAAATACTCATCCCAAAGGTATACCCACAAGTAGATAGGGTGATAGAGAAGGCATATGGGAATCTTGCCTTTGTTGGTTGGGGCACTGAGAATAAAATCAGGAACTGATGTTGCAGCTTCATAAAACTTTAGTTAGGCTGCACTTAGAGAATTGCACTCAATTCAGGCCACCACATTGCAGGAAGAATGGAAAGGTTTCCCAGGATGCTGCCTGGATTGGAGGGTATGAGCTGGAAGGAGAGGCTGGACAAACAAGGGTTGTGTTCTCTGGAGTGGTGAAGGCTGAGGGGAGACCTGATAGAAGTTTATTCCTGAAGAAGAGCTTATGCCCGAAACGTCGATTCTCCTGTTCCTTGGATGCTGCCTGACCTGCTGCGCTTTTCCAGCAACACATTTTCAGCTCTGATCTCCAGCATCTGCAGACCTCACTTTTTCCTGATAGAAGTTTACACAATTATGAGAGGCATAGATAGAGTTCACAGTCAGAATCATTTTCCCAGAGTTGAAATGTCTAACACTAGATGGCATATATTTAAGGTAAAAGGGGGAAAGATGTGAGGGGCATGTGTTTTACACAGAGAGAGACAGGTGCCTAGAATGCACTGCACAGAGAAAGTGGTGAAGTCTGACATGATAGGGGTGTTTAAGGGGCTTTTAGATAGGCACATGGAAAAGCAAGGAATGGAGGGATATGGACTACAAGCAGGGAGTAGGGATTAGTTTAATTTGGTATCATGTTCAGCACAACATCGTGGGCCTGTTCTTGTGCTGTACTATTCTATGTTCTATGACACAACCCAACAGTTCTACACTCCCTCAGCAATTCATTAACTTTCATCCGAGACGTGTTACTCAAGTTTCTTTGAGTTGGACTTGACCCCAAGACCTTCTACCACTTAACCAATATAAAGAAAGACATTTAAACATTAGTCTCTTATCATAATCATCCAGATTATGGTGGGCGGCACGGTGGCACAGTGGTTAGCACTGCTGCCTCACAGCGCCAGAGACCCGGGTTCAATTCCCGACTCAGGCGACTGACTGTGTGGAGTTTGCACATTCTCCCGTGTCTGCGTGGGTTTCCTCCGGGTGCTCCGGTTTCCTCGGGTCAGGTGAATTGGCCATGCTAAATTGCCCATAGTGTTAGGTTAAAGGGGTAAATGTAGGGGTACGGGTGGGTTGCGCTTCGGCAGGTCGGTGTGGACTTGTTGGGCCGAAGGGCCTGTTTCCACACTGTAAGTAATCTAATCTAATCTCCCATTGCTGTAGCTGCCCAATGACATTGGCAAAAGGATGGTCCGAGTTGAACCAGGACAGGCTCAGAGTCAAAGGTTGCCAAATGGACTGAGTCTTCCCAGTATCCACAGTTTGTTGCTGGCATTCAGTTTAACCTTAGAATAGTTTTTCTGGCTGAAGAACTTTTTAAATTCATTCTCAGAATGTGTTTGCCAGGGTGTTTATTTCCAATCCTTAGTTACCCTGATGCAAAGGTAATTTGGAAGGCAATTAAGATCAACAAAATTGGTACTGAATTGGGATCACATATAGACCAGAGCAGGTGAGGGACAGCCAGCTTCCTTCCTTCAAGGATATCTGAAAGCTTTATGAACACATTTACGAATGCGTTTTTTAAAATTCCACTAAGAAATTATCAAAATTTACATCCTTAATTCGTCATTGCAGAATTGTTGCAACACACAAGAAGGCTGATCAATCCATGATTGACTTGATCTCAGTTCTCTAGACTATTCAACCAGTAACAGAATCATATCGAAGCTCTGAGGAGATTTATTGTTTCAGTTCATGTCTGAAAAAATGGCCTGAAGAGTGTGTGAGGTACTAGAGTGAAACCAATCTCAAAAAGGATCAGGATAGAAGACAAGGGTAACTGGGCTTCAGCTGCCAGTCCCTAGGCTCTAGACCTACAGTCTCTAGGCCCCAGAGCTAGATCCATAATGACTAGGCCTCAGTCTCAATCCCAAGGCCCTAGACACACTTTTTTTTATCAGGGTCCAATTGACACAGTTACAAGAGAGTTTTTTTCCCTTTAGATACAATCAGCATCCGCTGCTCTACTGGTAATGCTCTGGTTCTACCGTCTCTCAAATTGGGTACTTCCTTCACCTGGTTTGAAATATTTGTTGAGCCTTTTTGAGGCTTTTAGACCAATGCGCCATTGTTTATTCCAGCCAACGCATCTACTGCCTTGTTGGAGTACCCCGCAAATTGTATCCTCCAAAGGAACTGAAAATCCCTCAGATTCTCATTACTGTGTAATAGGAAAATGTATCTCAGTTCCATTTACGAATGATAAAGGGAACTAATGGAATTTCAGGATTTGATTTTCACACTCTCATTTCTTGTTAAGGAATGAAGCATTGATTTCTCACACTGACCTTTTTATTCACACTGACCTTAAACACACCCACCTTACCCAAAACCAACACCATTTTCACCCTCACAGTCTAGAATTTGCCGAAGTCTTTGGACTATATTCAATTAGTTGATCTCAAGTCAGGCAGGATGATTGGCATCAGGGCCTCGGAATATGTGAAAATCAGCCAGATTTCTGCGTTTGGTGTGTGGGGGTTGCATGTAACTGTATTTAACTGTATTAGTCACATGTTTTTAAGAGTGGCAGCTGGAAGAACATTAGTGATCCAGAAGTTTTTATGACAATCATCAGCGGTCACATGGTGATAACCAGATCAAATTTTGTCTCATATTTTTATTGAATTTAAATTTCACCACCTGCTTGCGTGAAATATAAATTCATACACCCAGAATATTAGCCTGGGGTTTTGGATTACAAATCTAGTGACATTACCACCACGCTACGCCTCCCCAAGAATGCGTTTGTGTTCTGACCCGAAACTTTAAGTCTGATTTCTCCAGCAATTGTTCCAGCAATTTCTGTATTTTTTTATTTCTGATTTATGCAGCTTCCGCAGTTCTTTTGGTTTGTTTTCTAAATTTTAAAAATTTCCAGGGATTGAAGAGGATATGGATCAAAGTGGACATGGGAGGGTGAGGGGTAAGGGTTTGAATGTCTGACATTCATCATAAAGATACTGACCAGTAAATGAAGACACTGGTCATCTACCTACCTCTGTTATCACTGGAATTCTCCCCTCAGAGGTGCAGGCCTGACTTCATTCTATTCCCACCAACCCAACATGAAATTATGGTGGGTGAGGGGGGGGAGGTTCCCATTTCAAAAGAGATGGGCCTTCACCCAGGAAATTTCTCAGGTTGATCTTCCTACCTCCTCCAGGAAAATCTGGTCCAAAGGGGATGACTCTGTCACCACCTACTTGGGAAAACACTTGAGTCCGTCTATTCATTGGTTTTTCACAGAAGTTAAATCTTAATTCAAAGAATTTAAGGTTCCCCAATTACTTGTCTGACAGAGTCAGGTTAACGGAAAACATTGAATAGGTCTCTGGACATCACAGAACGACTGCTATTTATTGCGAATAAATTAATTCTGACAGCAAAATTATGAATTATCAACATACACCTCTACCAGCTGAAAAATCTAATGCCCTGACACACACACACACACACACACACA
>NW_025213975.1:0-3388 GCF_004010195.1 Chiloscyllium plagiosum | reverse complement strand
GAGTCAAGCCAGGGGCAGCAGAGTTTTGAATGGCCTCAAGTTTGTTGAGTGTAAAGTGTGGGAGATCTGACCAGACCTGGTCAGAAAAGGCAAGTCTAGAGGTAACAAAGGCATGGGTAAGGGTTTCAGCAGCAGATGGGTTGAGATGGGGTGAAGTTAGATGATGTTATTAAGATTACTAATGAGTTTTGTGGTAGCACAAAAGTGAACATGTTTTCTTAACCATATTATTAACTTGTCCTGTTATGGTTAGTAATCTGCAGACATGACAATCCTCATTAAAACACTGAGAAATACAACTTTTCGATCAAATTCAGCCTTACTCACAATCACATGAGAGGGGTGTGAAATCTCAGAATGTTTTTATGTTGCTGGTGTTAGGGCAGAATAACTAATTGAAACACTTGACCCCAGGTTCAGTTTAATCATCAAAGAGTTTATTGTTTTGCACTAGTGAGGAGAGAGCCTCTGGTAATCCAGGGACTTCTCCCCTGAATAAAGGGAAACATACACTTTTTATACATTTGCTTTTACCCTGTCTTTAGCTGTCACAAACCATCATTAATTATTCATAATAATTAGTACGATTAATTAGTTACATACACATCCAATCAGGTTTATCGTATGACTGTGATCAGTCCGTGGACGTCCCATTATCTCATGATGTTTACTAGATGACCTTATCCATTATCCTTAGCTTTTCCTAATACACCTTATTAAACCACATTCCAGACATTAGCCCCTGCCCCAGTTATTCAGTACGCCTTCATTTTTCTTTCATGGCATTTGGGCATAGCTGGTTGTGCCAATATTTACTGTTGACTCTAACAGGAATGAGGCTTTCTTTATCTGCTTTGGACATGATATCAACAAGAATGCAGTTAAGTCTCCCAATGACTGAAGACTTAAAACTCCATTTTGATATGTGACGTGTCGCTACAATGAACTGGGAGTCTTAAATGATGTGGGTCAGGTCCTTCCTTTCTATCCCATGATGAATATCAAATTTTGGACCAGCCTGGTACAGAGGCTTCTATCAGCATTCTCAAAGATGTTCATAATCAAACTGTCTCTGAACAAGCAGCTGCATTGATCTATCCCAACAGAGTCACTTGTCTGCATTTCACTAGACCCTTTGTGTGTTACTTTAATCTTGTTACCTTACATATAATCCTTTTATGAAGGCTACAATTACTTTAGCTTATAGTTTATCTTCAAACATCAGATTATGGAATCTATTGTTTCAGCTTAAAATATCTTCGCTAGCCATTTTATGTCAACTGAGAACTACCTACAGCTGCTTTATACAAAGCACAAACAGAAATGGCTGGAAAAGCTCAGCAGGTGTGGAAGCACCTGTGGAGACAAATCCAAGTTAATGTATCAGGTCGAGTGACCTTTCCTCAGAACTCAGCATCAGTCAGGAGGGATGGAGAATACGTGACAGGAGGTGCAGTTAGGAGAGGGGATGGAGTGAGATGAAAGGGAGGTGAGGAAGGTTCTGTAGGGCTGTGGATATCTCTGACTTGTTGCATCTTTTATGCTTTGATGCCAAAAAGGAAAGGAAAAAGTTCCTTGTTAGCATGTTGAGTGAGATGGAGGATGAAGTGGATCTGGGGAGTGGTACAGCCCTGAGCCAGTGTGATGTGATGCTGTTTAACAGAGCTGTCAAGTGTGTGCATATGATGACACATGGCACTGAGTGTGGATCTCAGGATATGGTGAGTGCAGCTGTCTGTGAAATGTTGAACATTGCGGAGATACCCATGGTCCTGGGTGGATTCAAAGCATAAAGAATGAAACTAGAGTTGGAATCTACATGGGGTGAGTCTGAGCTAGAGGCAGTTACCGAGGAAAATGATGTGGCTGTGGAAATGAGTTTTAGCAAATACCTGATTAAACACCAGGAGCAACAGTGAAGTTAATTATGGTAAACAAGAAAACAGTTGAGAATGTGGTGCTGGAAAAGCATAGCAGGTCTGGCAGCATCCGAGAAGCAGGAAAATCGACATTTGATTCCTGATGAAGGGTTGATGCCCGAAACGCCGATTCTCCTGCTCCTTTAATGCTGCCTGACCTGCTCTGCTTTTCCAGCACCACACTCTCGACTCTGATCTCCAGCATCTGCTGTCCTCACTTTCTCCTACCTGAACAAGAGAAAAGATTGGAACGGAAATCCTGTTAGACAGAGGAGCAGAACTTCTTCAAGATGGGTATGCCAACAAGAGAAGTGGCAGTGAGTTAAATACCAAATAAAATCCAAAACAACTTTGAAGCTGCGAATCAGAAACAAAAACAGAAATTGCTGGAAAAGCTCAGCAGGTCTGGCAGCATCTGTGGATGCCACCTTTCCTCAGAACGGAGTACTGAGGGTCCACAGGTATCACAGCTGACTATGTTACCTTAATGTGCCTTTACTCTTATGTCCCCTTATTCTACTTACAGCAGCAATACCTCAGTGTAGTTATGCACAGAGAGCTATGGGAAAGAGGAGCAATACACAGACCTTTTTTACAACACCAGATGCCATGTTGAGGCAGCTGTTTAAATATCTGAAATGGTTTCAGTGGAGTTAGTGAGTGCAGGACTGGGATGGACTGAGTTGGGGTTTAAGAAACAAATTGGATCCGGGATGTTTTCTTTCAAATTCTTTCACGGGATTTGGGCAGAGCTGGATAGGCCATTATTTAGTCTGCAGCTTTCGTTGCTGTGGAGAAGGTGGTAATGAGCTGCAGTCTTAAACTGCTGCTGTCCATGTAGTGTAGGTTTATTTACAGCACTATTAAGAAGGGCAAGTTCCACGACTTTGACCCAGCGACCATGAAGGGTCGCTGATATAGTTACAAGTGAGAATGGCTTGGAAGGGTGCTTGCTAATGGCGATGGTGTTTGATGTGTCTGCACACTAGTCCTTCGAGGTGAAAGATTAGATTAGATTTTAGATTAGATTAAATTAGATTACTTACAGTGTGGAAACAGGCCCTTCGGCCCAACAAGTCCACACCGACCTGCCGAAGCGTAACCCACCCAGACCCATTTCATTTACCCCTTCAGCTAACACTACGGGCAATTTAGCATGGTCAATTCACCTAACCTGCACATTTGGACTGTATCCCTCTGCTCCCTGCCCTTTCATGTACCTGTCTAGATACATCTTCAATGAAGCTATTGTGCCCTGCCTCTACCACCTCCATTGGCAATGTATTCCAGGCATCCACTGCCCTCTGCGTAAAGAAGTTTCCATGTATATCGCCCCTGAACATTTCCCCTCTCACTTTGAACGCATGATCACTAGTAATTGAGTTCCACACTCTTGAAAAAAGTTTCTTGCTGTCCACCCTGTCTATATCTCTCATGATTTTGTAGATCTTCATCAGGTCCCCACTCAA
>NW_025213974.1:33832-37883 GCF_004010195.1 Chiloscyllium plagiosum | reverse complement strand
TAAGATTCTTGGCACTCTTGACAGGGTAGATGAAAAAAGGTTACTTTGTCTTGTTGGAGAGTCGAGGACCAGAAGGCATAATCTCAGAATAAAGGCTTCCATATTTAAAACAGTCATGAGGAGGAATTGCTTCTCTGAGGGGAGCGAATCTGTGTAATTTTTCATTACCATAGAGGGCTGTTGAGGTTGGATCATTATGTATATGCAAGACTGAGATATATTTTTAATCAGTAAGGGAATCAAAGGTTATAGGAAAAGAAGGAGGAAGGTAGAGTCACAGAGTCATAGAGATGTACAGCATGGAAACAGACCCTTTGGACCAATTCGTCCATGCCAACCAGATATCCCAACCCAATCTAGTCCCATTTGCCAGCACTTGGCCCATATCTCTCTAAACCCTTCCTATTCATATACTCATCCAGATGCCTTTTAAATGTTGTAATTGAACAGCAGGGTCAGTGGTGAGTCAGAGGTTCAGTTTAATAGTCACACTGGTGTTGGAGTAAGTTTTCTCCTTCTAACTTTTCCTATGTAACTATTAAGCTCAAATGAGTAGAACATCTCTTGAGACCTCTGACTCTTTCTCAGAGTTATAGATTTTTTGGATGGTTCCAGATGTCAGGTAATATGCTCCCCCGAGGAAATTCCACCATCCCAGGCAAATCCCACAGTTTGTTGTATTGGGATGCTACATCCTGAACTCCAAACTGTGCTGATGAGGTAACTATCTCCTTGTTGGAATTCCTGGCCTAATATGTTTACATATTTTTGTTACAACTTCTTATAATGTAGGCATTAATCCAGTGATGCTACTTTTCAATTGTTTTTTCCCCAAATGGTGGCCTTCTAACTTGGCTTTTATAATTTTACAACCAGGTCTTCTGCTCAATTAATATGATAATGATCATGATGGCATCTAGTGGTGCTTGCTATTTCTAGGTATTGGGGTCCATCCATGCTGAAATTGTATCTCTGATGGTCTAATCAGAGCTCATAAAAACTTTCAGCCATTGATCACTAAAATAAAGTTCTGTTTGTTGTGACAAACTACATTGCCAGATGCTTTATATCTGTTATTTGTTAGCTCATTATCTGCCTGAGAAGCATTAAAGGGTTATTATTGCATCTTCAATGTAATTAATTGTTATATTTTGTCAACACTAATAAGAGTGCGATTCTTTTCAAAAAATGGATTCCCATAACATTGAGAGATCACTAATCTCAAGAAAGAAAAACAGACATTTTATCCTCACAGTGAGTTCTTGCTATCAGCGATGTTTTAAAAGAAGGATACAATGTTTCCCACATGAAGAAGGAGAAAACAGCAGGAAAATACTGTGCTGCTCTTGCACATGTATTTGAATTCTCTGGAAAGTTGCATTTCCTAACAATTAGCTCAGGGCATCATTGGCACAAATCTAGAAACAGATTGCCTAGCTCTCTTGCCCAGAGGCATAAAAAGGACTGAGTAGAAAATATCAAACTGTTTCAAATATAAAATCTTCATATGTTATAATTAATAAATGCTATGGTGATGTATCATGTTCATGACAACTTCCTTTTGCATT
Source organism: Chiloscyllium plagiosum (assembly GCF_004010195.1). Taxonomy (NCBI): domain Eukaryota; kingdom Metazoa; phylum Chordata; class Chondrichthyes; order Orectolobiformes; family Hemiscylliidae; genus Chiloscyllium; species Chiloscyllium plagiosum. The sequence continues at coordinate 36,315 of NW_025213974.1, read as the reverse complement.
TTCTATTTTAAAAACTGCATTCATGTGTTACCTAGAAAGGCTAGCATTAGTCCATTCAATCTAAAGTTTAGTGAAGGGCAGCAGAAACTACCATTGTAAAAGACATTTTTTTTATTTTAAAAGTGATTTATCTTGTGCTTTAAGCCAATTCTGCTACGTGCCCCATGAAATATCAATCTGGATATCTCAGCCTGAGGATGTTTGCACATACACTGTTCTTGGTACTGCTTGCTCCTGGTACTGCTTGCTCCTCATCACTAGCAAGGCTCTCCACATCCTTATGTACTATAACATTCCTTTATTTACATCAGTACATAGATGATCAAATATAGTTCTTTAGTGTGGTGTCTAAGACCTCTCTCTTAACATGCTTATTCTCGGCTGGTAGCTTCTCTCTTACTAATATCAGAGCTATGGCATCAGTTGCATCATTGTTATATGCATCTACCTGTTTATTCACCATTTCTCTTCAAGTTACTCTGTATTTGATCTACATTATTCCAGTCATTTACTTTTATTTTCTTAGGTGGACTTTATAATCATTAATGTCATTGTTAACATGGTGTCTGTCTTTGAGAGACAACTTTGACGAAGGTATAGTAGAGACACTTAGAACCCTATAAAACAATTAATTTATTAAGTACATAAATGAATAACACATACTTTTAACAACTAGAGATATCGCTACCCTGAGTTCTGTAAGTAACCCCAAATGTTATTACCTGGGAGAGTTTGCAGCTGGCCAGGCTGGAACTCTTCTTGATGTCTTCACCACACCTTCTGACGTAGGGTACCTCCTGCAGAATTATTCTTTGAAGTCTTGCTGAAAACAAAGGATTTTCTGCGTTGCTTTATACACAATGTCTGTGCCAAATGTATGCCTTGTTTTGAATTATTCATGCACGTGACTAATCCCGAATGTTTTATCCTTATTTGGTTGAGACAGCAGTTACTAATTCCCTGCAATCTAAGCTCTTAGCAGACCTGAATGACTCAGCTTAATTCCACTCACATAACAGTCCATTGTGAAATCTCTTAACAGTTCATGTTATCTTTAGCCTTATCCAACAAACAACATACTTCCATTATTGCTATCAACACCATTATCACTACATCCTCTCCTTCCATGGATGACTATCCCTCCCACATTAACAACCATCACCCATCCGAAAAGTTTGAGCTGGTTTGCTTGAGTTCAATACTAGTGTAATGGTGTTGCACCACATCTCAAATAGTTGTACTGATGTCGTACAGGCAAGATTGTTCCATATTTTGTAATAATTATAGCCAGTCTCACTTATTGGCTTAAGTAAGATCAATGCTTTCCTGGTAGTCTCGAATGTCCCATCAGGGATTCCGGTTGATCTGTTTCTCCGATGACTGTGGCTTCTGAATTTCTGCCCTGCCTTTAAGCTTCACAAGAGTTTCACTCTGTTTCCAAAGTTGTATTGCCGCTGTTGCCTTTTGCTGAGGCTTTTTTCTAGTTGTTTTACTTTCTCATGGTCTTTAGAAGTAGTGTTTGGCTTCAGGTTGTGTTCTAAAACTGGTACATTTTGTTTTTTTAACCTCCTCCCCATAAATAATTCCATAATAAAGTACTCATTGTGAATAGTGTCACTCGGTAACTGTGTATTCCTAATTCTCAGTTTAGATTTTTATGCATCAGTGACTTCACAGTCTTTGCTGCCCTTTACAGCTCTCTATTAGAGAGAGGATTGAGTGGGGAACCTGTCACCTGATTGATACTTGCCCCAAAGTGGATTTCCTGAAATTTGTGTTCTTGAGTTGAGGTCCATTTTCTGATACTATTTATTTCAGGAAACTCTGTATTGCAAAGTTCCTTTAGAGTGCTCTGATCACTGAGTTTGCAGTCATTGAATGAAGTCTTGTCACTGCCTGTTGGCTAAATATATCTTCAAATGTATTGACTGTTAACCTTTCTCGTGACCTTTCTGGAAATCTTGATGTTGGCATTAACTCGATACGTATTTAGCTGCATATAGCACATGTTTAGCACAACAAAGTAAAATCTTGTTGGGCCACTGCACTGATTGTTGGTCTCTTGTTCTGTATTTCATGATGCCTTAGTGTCTCCTGTGAAGTTTCTGTTGGATTTAAGATGGAAAATTATAGGCCAATCAGCTTAACCTCGGTTGTTGGTAAAATTCTAGAATCCATCATTAAGGATGAGGTTTCTAAATTCTTGGAAGAGCAGAGTCTGATTAGAACAAGCCAACATGGATTTAGTAAAGGGAGGTCATGCCTGACAAACCTGTTAGAATTTTTTGAAGAGGTAACAAGTAGGTTAGACCAGAGAAACCCAGTGGATGTGGTCTATCTAGACTTACAAAAGGCCTTTGATAAGGTGCCACACGGGAGGCTGCTGAGCAAGGTGAGGGCCCATGGTGTTCGAGGTGAGCTGCTGGGATGGATTGAGGATTGGCTGTCTAACAGAAGGCAGAGAGGTGGGATAAAAGGTTCTT
>NW_025213974.1:0-403 GCF_004010195.1 Chiloscyllium plagiosum | reverse complement strand
AATTTAGTCCCACCTGCCAGCACCCGGCCCATATCCCTCCAAACCCTTCCTATTCATATACCCATCCAAATGCCTTTTAAATGTTGCAATTGTACCAGCCTCCACCACTTCCTCTGGCAGCTTATTCCATACACATACCACCCTCTGTGTGAAAAAGTTGCCCCTTAGGTCTCTTTTATATCTTTCCCCTCTTACCCTAAACCTCACCATCTAGTTCTGGACTCCCCTACCCCAGGGAAAAGATTTTGCCTATTTATCCTATCCATGCCCCTCATAATTTTGTAAACCTCTAAAAAAAGTCACCCCTCAACCTCCAACGCTCCAGGGAAAACAGCCCCAGTCTGTTCAGCCTCTCCCTAGAGTTCAAATCCTCCAACCCTGGCAACATCCTTGTGAATCTTTT
>NW_025213973.1:30191-37877 GCF_004010195.1 Chiloscyllium plagiosum | reverse complement strand
ATTAGAAAGTTAGTGGGTATTATTTTCCTGGAATGTCTATTATTGAATATTGCATTTATGGACACTAGAGGATTCTGTGAGCCATCGCTAGGTGAGGTCTGGGGTCTGTATTCACAGTGAATCTGGTCTACAAAATGAACATCAAATGGAGCACAAGTTGCAGAGGGGGGAAGCTGTGTATAGAGAGACGAGGTGCTCTTACATACGCAACCTGGATTTTCCAATGATATTTTCCAAATCTCCTAAACCGTGTGGGACAGACTTGAGGGGCTGAATGGTCTCCTCTGTTTCTGTGCACCTGGTTATAGCAGTAAGTAGCCTCCAACTGCTCCTGTCTAGCAGGTTTAAGGGTCTGAATAGAACACAGAAACATGGGACTGAGGAGCAGGAGTTGGTCATTAGACACTTTGACCCTTCTCCACCAGGCACTAACTGTGGTTGATCAGGTTGTGGTGTGAGCCCCACTTTCCTATCTGTTTCCCATTCTCCGTGACTCACTGTTCTGCCAAATATTAAACTAACGCAGTTTTGAATAAACGTAAACAAAGAGGAATGTCAAACTTCTGGGGAAGAGAATTCCCACTTGAAAGGCCCTTTTAGAATTTTCTCCACACTCTTATAGAATCAGAGAGTCTTACAGCATCGAAACAGATCCTTTATTCCAGCTTTCCCACATCGGCCAGATATCCAAATCTAATCTAGTCTCATTTGCCATCATTTGCCCTATATCCCTCTGAACCATTCCTATTTATGTACCTATCCCGATATATTTAAAATGTGTAATTGTACCCGCTTTCAACATTTTCTGCAACAGCACTTCTCGTACGCGCATCACTTTTGGCATGAAAATGTAACTCCTAAGGTCCACTCTAAATCTTTCCCCCAAACCTTCAACCTATACCGTCTATAACTGGACACCCCTAACTCTGGGAAAAACACCTTGACTTTTCAGACTACCCATGCCCTTCAGGATTTTATAAGCCACTTTCATGTCACCATTCACCATCCGCCAGTCCAGGGGAAACGCCTCAATCTGTTCATCGTCTCCCTGAATCTCAATCTCCACCCCTCCCCAGTATGAAAAAATGCTTGTAAATCGTTTCTGCGCGCTCTCAACATCCTCCCATCAGCAGAGCCAACATAATAGTTCGCAGTATTCTTAATGTGGCCTCACGTACGTCCTGTACAGGTGCAACATGCCACATCAACTCCTATACTCAATGTTCTGACCTATTAAGGCAAGCATGTCAAACGTGTTTTCCACCATTCTGTCTACCTGTGACTCCACTTTCAAGGAACTGTGAACCTGCACCCGTAAGTCACTTTGTTCAGTAACATTCCCCAGGGTGCAACCCTGCTTTAATTTACCAAAATGCAAAACCTCACAAATATCTAAATTAAACTTATCTGCCAGTCCTTGGCCCTTTGATGGTCAATGGTGCCGCTGTACTCTAAGATAATATTCTTCACTGTCCGCTACACCATTTTGTTAATGTTATGTCCAACCTGACTAACAATGCCTCTGATATTCACATCCAAGTTATTTATATCCATGATGAAAAGCAGCGAGCTCAGCAGTGATTCTTTCAGGACACCCCTGGCCACATTCCTCCAGTCTGGATTACAATCTGTTACCTTCAAGACAATTTTGAATCTAATTGGTTAACGTTCCCTGGATTCCATGTGACCTAACCTTAGTAATACGTTAGGATGAGTAACCTTATTAAACGCCTTGCTGTTGCCAGTGTAAACAATGTACATCAGAGCACCTTCGTCAATCTTCTTTGTCACGTCCTCAAAATACTCAATCACATTAATGATACTTGATTTCCATCGCACAAAGCCATGTTGACTACCCCAAACCAGTCCTGGTCTTTCTAAATGCATGTAAATCATATCCCTCAAAATCCCCTCCAACAACGTACACTACACTGATGTTAGGCACACTGAGTTGATAGTTAACTGTGTTTTTAGATCACTGTTCCGTTTTCTAATCCCACTCTTCCAATGGTCACAAAAACGATTCAATTATTACTAGGTTAGTGAAATGGCTAATGATATAGTTCTCAGAGTGTGTCAGGGTCAGTGTTAGGAACATGTCAGGCAGATTTATTTAATCTGCTAAAACAACACGTTTATGACTAAAACAAAGTTACTCAAACTATGATGGAAAGAAGAATGATGCGTGTGTATTGCAAACATGTACATTAATACTTCACTTTGAAAAATACCGAGGAACACACATACACATACACACACTCACACACACACGTTTGACAAAAAAAACCTGGAAATCAAAATCTCTGCGATGTTAACTTGAACGGACTTTGTCCAAATATTATTGGAACTCAAGACAAAAGGAAAAATGAGAGTTTATCCGAAATGTTATTCTACTTGTAGAGTCAGAGTGTCCTACAGTATGAAGACAGGCCCTTTGGTCCAAACTAGTCTATGCTGACATTAATGTCCATACACGCTAAACTCATTTCCCTGCACTTGGCCCGTAGGCTTCTGAACATTTCCTATCCATGTACTTGTTCAAGTGCTTTTTAAATATTGTTAATGTAAATGCCTCAACCACTTCCACTGACAGCTCATTCCATATGCGTATCACACTCTGTGAAATATTAGCCCCTCTTGGTCTCTTTTATTATTCCCCTCTAACCTTAAACCGATGCACTCTAATCCTCGATTCCAAAACTCTGGGAAAAAAGACTGGGTTCATTCACCATATCCATGCCTCTCATGATCTTATACCCATCCCCACCATCAGTCCCCCTCAGTCTCCTATGCTGTAAAGAAAAATGTCATTGCTTGTCCAACGTGTGACCAAAACTGAACACAATAATGCAAGTGCGGCCTCACCAACATCCTGAAACGGGCAACAGAGCTTCCCAACTTCCATACTCAATGTCCTGACTGATGAATGCCAGCGTGCCAAAAGCCTTCTTCACTTCCCTGTCTGCCTGTGACTGTAATTTCAGAGAACCATGCACCTGTACTCCAAGGTCTCTCTGTTCCACTACACCATTTAAGGCCCTGTCATTCACCACGAAATTCCTGCCTTTATTTGACTTTCCAAAATGCAAAACGCACACCTATCTATATTAAACTACATTTTCCTATTTCTCGGCCCACTTCCCCAGCTATTTCTGAAAACTTCCCTCACTGTCATCAGCAAATTATGGTGGCTTACTGGTCTATATATCCCAGCTATTCATTTCCTTCGTTTCTTGAATAAGGGAACAACATTCGCAACCCTCCAGTCTTCTGGGACCCCACCTGCAGCTAACGATGATGCAAAAATATCATCCAGGGTCCATGTAGCTTCGTCTTTAGCATCCTGCTGTGTTCTTTGATACATCTGCTCAGAGCCAGGGGATTTATCCACCTTTCTACATTCTCATATCTGTACATCCAACACCACTTCTACTATGATATAGACTGTCCCCAAAGATATCACCACTAACTTCCCTCAGCTCCCACATCAAGTCTTCATGTATTTCTCGATGGTAAGTACAGAGGAGAAATATTAATTGAGAACCTTGAGAATTTCCTGTGGTTCTGCATATACATATCCGCTTTGGTCTCTGCGGGGTCGTATTCTCACTGTGGTTATTCTCTTTTCTTTGATATATGTAAACAATCTCTTTGGATTCATCCCGATTTTCTCAGCCAAGGTTATCTCGTGCCCCCTTCTCACCCTCCTGATTTCTTTCTTCAGTAAACTCCTGTATCCTCTGTATATGTCCAGGGATTCCTTTGATCCCATCTGCCTCGACCTCACCCACACCTCCACCTCCTTTTTTCGTTGAAGCCTTAATATCTCTTGACATCCAGGGTTCCCTCTTCATGCCAAACTTGCCCGTGACCCTCACAGGAACATATAGACCTTGAACTCTTGCTATCTCACTTTTAAAGGCCTCACAGTTGCTGCAGGTCCCTTTGCCTTAAAACAAACTACTCCAATCAGCCCCTGCAAGTTCCCGTCTAATGCCATCAAAATTCACCTTGCCTCAAGTTAGAACTTGCACCTGTGGACCCGTTTGTCCCTCTCCATAATTGCTATAAAATTAATAGAAAATAGTAACTGGTCTCATAGTGCTCCCCCACTGTCACCTCAGACACCTGTCCTGCTCTATGTCCCAAGAGTAGGTCGAATTTTGCTCCTTCCCGAGTAGGCTCCTCTAAATACAGCTTGAGGAAACTTCCCTGAACACACTTAATACATTCACCTAATCTAAGCCCATAATTCTGTGTCAGTCCCAGTCTATGTTAGGAAAATTAAAATCTCCTACAATGGCAATCCCCTTAGCCCTGTTTATGTAATGGCTATAATGTCCAGTCCCACGTACATATCCGCGCCCTGAGTTTATCAGTCTTAGCTGTCAGCCATCTTGCATTGAAACGGATGCAATTTAATTGAACAGACATTCCTTGCCCTCTGTCGTGTTCCAGCCTGACCTGTCTCTTCACTTTACTGTTTCTGATTACTGTATCTCCTTCCAGCCTCGCTCTTTTCATCCTTGCTGTTGAGGATCCCACTCTCAATACCGTCCCCAGCCCCAGCCCATCTAGTTTAAACCCTCCATTGTAGCAATAGCAAACCTGCCTGGCAACATATTGGAACCCTTCCAGTTCAGGTGTAACCCGTCCCTCTTGAACTGTAACCTCTGCCCCACAAAAGATCCCAATGATCTAAAAATCTGAATAACTGCCCCCTGTACCAAATCTTTAGCCACACATTCATCTGCCATGTCCTCCTGTTCTTATCCTCACTAGCATGTAGCACTGGACGTAAATCGGAGATTACCACTGTCATGGTCCTGGCTTTTATCTTTTTTTCCTAACTCTCTACAATCACTCTGCAGAATCTCATACCTACTTCTACCTCTGTCATTTGTACCAACGTGTACAATGAATTCTGGCTGCTCCCCCTCCCCTTTGAGAACGATTTGCAGCCGCTCTGAGACATCCTGGACCCTGGCATGTGTGAGGCTACACACCATCCTGGATTCCCCCATTTGCAATCACAGAATCTCCTGTCTGTCCCCCCACTATCGAGGCTTAATAATTACTATTCCGCTCACACAAGCTTCTGAAAATGTGATTCTTTCCCGGAACAGATGAAATTGGCTGTATTCCCTTTCCTTCAAGCAGTGGGGAGATTCCAATTAATCCTAATCCGGAATCCTCTATGAGAGATAAAACCGACTGCGCTTTTCCTTTTGCTCGCACACATTGCGATTACAATTTTCCATCGCTAAGTTGATTCAATGATGTTATCAGTGCCCAAACTGGACAATGTGAGCTCTCCTTGAACATTGTCTGAACGATATGACTCCATCACATGCCTTGCTCCATGCAGGTGCATCTATATTACTGTCATACACAGAATCATTTCATTAACAAATAATTACCCTAGTTGATTTGAAGATGTGTTTATATGTGCCTGCATTCCTTTAATGCCTTCCAACTATCTGATTAAAATGAATGTATTTTATTCTTAAAGAAAAACAGAAATTGCTGGAAATGCTCAGCAGGTCTGGCAGCATGTCTGAAGAGAAATGAGTTAACGTTTCTGGTCCAGTGACCCTGCCACAGAACCTATCTTATTCTTAAATTACATCCCCAGTTTTATTCTCCCACACAAGAGGAAATATCTATCAGGTATTCACCAGCTGCACTTTCCTCGTGATCTTATATGGTCAATAAGAACATCTCTCTTTCTCAGGGCTAAACTGTTGGTCCTTCATACCAAGGCCGAGTAAAATAAAGCATCTCTGTAATGTTTGAAAGCAATTTACCTTTTTTTTCTCAGTTTTAGGTATCATAACTTCAAACAAAAGATCAGATGTTGTCTTCGCAATGCCTTTAACTGATGCAGGAAAATATCATTAAGTTCAAACCAGATACCCATTGGACGAAACAACATCATTCCGTTTCCCTTCCAAATCAAATGTTGAATCTTCAGAGTAACTTGATGTGATTCATCGACGAAGACACACAAATCCCTGTATACCACCAAGTTCTGCATTCTCTCTCCATTTAAATTATTTACTGCTGTTTTGTTGTTTCTCCAAAACACAAAGTTCCAGTCACCCACATTGTACTGCTTTGTTTTGTCGCAGGTTTGCTCACTGCCCTCCCCTGTCTGTATCCCATTGCAGATGCTCTGCCTCTACTTGACACCTTATTGAATGTTTGTCCTGATGTATGAGCAAACTGATCTCCAGTCCATTTAGCCCCTTCATCCAAGGCATTAACCTGGACTGTAAACTGTTGATAAGCTCACACTGATCCCTGAGGAATTCAACTAGTTACAGCTTTCCAAGCTGAAAATTATCTCTACTCTGTATTTCCAGCTAGTTAGCCAGAGCTTCCCTGTTCCTGTGTAGAAGCCCAGAAAGGTTGTATGGTCTGTGCGATGTAATTTAGTCAATGTGTTGAATGAATGTATTCTATTCCTGTGTCACTCCACTCAGGGGCAGAATGGCCTCCTCCTGTCTCATTATAACGCATCTGACTGGCTGACAGGGGCTTTCCTCTCTCTCTATAACAGCCTCAGGGGGCAAATTGGGAGTACCACATCTGGGATAAGAGCAGCAGTTGGCCATTCGGCCCCTCCAGCCTGATGCTCAGTTTAGAAGCATCATGGCTGGTCTGAGTGTAGCTGACCACTCCCTTACTGTCTATTCTCAATAAACATTGACTCTTCTGCCTATCAAAGATCAGTCAAGATCAGCCTTGAGTATCTTCAATGACCCAGTCTTCACTGTTCCCAGGGGATGACAGCGCCAAAGATTGCACAATCCGAAGGAGAACGGAACAACGTTATCTCAAATGTCAATGGAAGATCTTTTAATTTTAAAGTGTGTTAACCTCACAGCAAGTCGCCTCCTCTTCTGAGAAATAACAAATAAACAAATGGGAGCAGACGTAGACCAATCAGCTCCTCAAACCTACCCCACAATCGCATTGACTGTTCAGTAAAGTATTTATCAAACTCAGTCTCCATTGCTCACTCCAAAAAATATTCCTGACATCTGAAGGCCACACAGCATAGGAACTTGAAATAAGATCATTTGGCCCATCAACTCTACATTGCTCTTCGGACCTGCCTGACATGTTTCTCAACATGTCCTCGTGTCTGCGTGGGTTTCCTCCGGGTGCTCCGGTTTCCTCCCACAATCCAAAAATGTGTAGGTTAGGTGGACTGGCCATGCTAAATTGCCCGGTGTGTTAGGTGAAGGGGTAAATGTAGGAGAATGGGTCTGGGTGGGTTGCGCTTCGGCGGGTCGGTGTGGACTTGTTGGGCCAAAGGGCCTGTTTCCACACTGTAAGTAATCTAATCTAAGTCCCCTGCATTCTTAATGTAACTCTGGACCCATGTTTTAATCAAAGATTATCTATCTCTGTATTAAGGACATGACTGTACCAGTGTCTCGACATGACTATGTGTGTGCGTGTGTGTTTCTGTGTTTATCTGTTTAATAGCAGGACACAGGGTGTTCGCGGAGTGTTATGTGTGCGTGTTTTGTGTATATCTGGTGAATGGCAGGACATGGGGTGGTGGTGGAGTGATGTGTGTGTTCCTGTGTATAACTGTTTAATGGCAGGAGACAGGGTGTTGGTGGAGGGTTGTGTGTGTGTTTCTTTGTATATCAGTTTAATTGCAGGAGACAG
>NW_025213973.1:17002-30095 GCF_004010195.1 Chiloscyllium plagiosum | reverse complement strand
GGGGTTGTGTGTGTGTGTGTTTCTGTGTATGTCTGTTTAATGGCAGGAGACAGGGTGGAGGTGCTGGGTTGTTTTCAAACTGGAAACCTGGGATCAGATGTGATTCACAAGAAAAAATGTTGGATCTCCTTTTGTTTGTCATTTATATCAATAACTTAGATGAGAATTGTAGAAGCTATGATTAGCAAATTTGCAGCTGACATCAAGATTGGTTGCATCCCGAACAAAGTTTATTTAATGTTTTACAGTCAGTGAATATAACAATATCTTGATCAATTGAATATGTGAATCGTGTACCCGTACAGCAGGGAAGCAGACCCTTCGACTCATCCAAGCCGACCAGATATTCTGGATTAATCTTGTCCCATTTTCCAGCATTTGTCCCACATCCCTCTGAACCCTTCCTATTCAAATACTGACGCCATTTAAATGTTGTAATTGCACCATCCTCCACCACTTCCTCTGGCAGCCCATTCCATACACGCACTATGCTTTGCATGAAAGAGTTGCCCTCTAGGTCACTCCTCAATCTTTCTCTTCCCACCGTAAACCTATGCCCTTCAGTTTTGGTCTTCCCTACCCAGGGAGATAGGCCTTGACTATTTACCCTTCCCATGATTATACAAACCTTTTGAAGTTGCAAATGCGACTCCAATCAACACGAATGGCTGTGCTTTCAGTCATCAAGGGCCTAAATTCTGACATTCAATAATGACACCTCTTCCATCTCCTCAAGTCACAATTATAAAATCATTTCAATCCACATGTTCAGACATATAAGGAAACATCTCTGTCGGATTTGAACCTAGATAGTTTAGGCTCAGAGGAAGGAGCACTACCACTACTCAGCAATAGCCCCGAAAACTGCAACGTGATTCTCCTGTGTGCTTGTTCATCAGCTTGTTCTGACAGGCTGCGACACACCTCCACAATAGGCAGCAATCTGCATCTGCTCCAGAGATTGTGACACTAACACAGGTTCATGGAATGAAATCAAATCCAGAACTCTGGCACAGAGTCAGGGGTGCTTTCCATTATACAAGACTTAAACCATGCCCTGAATTTAGGTCATATTTTAAGTGTCAGCTTTCAGCTCTGCATGCATTTATTACATTCTGAGTAACATTACTGATAGACACAGGCAACAGTTATCATTGTTAAACAAATAAAAGGTATTAGACTCAACTATACGATGGTGATTGCATGTGCTCTGCTGTCGAGATAAACTATGAATATCTTTAATTGCTTGGCTATGATTTCCAGTTTAAATGGTTATTATCTGTAGTCTGCAAAATTACCAAAAGGAATCCTGCAGGCACACTCTGAAGGATCTCGAAAAGATATCAATGCCGAACAACAGAGATGAGGAAAGAGCCCAGTGTCTGGCCAAAACTCACTGGTCACTATTTCCAATCTCAGACATGTGGTTTCCGTCTTCAGAAAATCATTATGTGATACAAGGCAACTGTATACTTTCCAGCCTCTACATACACACTGCACAATCTGCCTACACAAGGCAAACCAAGCTCTGGGTCTTTGGGAAACTCAAGGTTGGTGTCTGTAGGCCTTTCGGTGAGGGGAGGGTCTTTTAAATCTGAAGGGAGAGGATGATGAGGCATTAATAACACTCACTGGACTGAGGTGTGACAGATGGAGTTTACCTTTTATAAATGTGAGCTATTTCATTTTGGTAAAACAAACACGGGAATGGCTTATACAATTGATGGTCGTGCGTTGGTAGAGTTATAGAATACAGGGATGCAAGGGTGCTCAGATTATTGACTTTAGAAGTTGGCAAGGTAAAAACAATGACTGCACATGCTGGAAACCAGATTCTGGATCAGTGGTGCTGGAAGAGCACAGCAGTTCAGGCAGCATCCGAGGACAGGCAAAATCCGAGGACAGGCAAAATCGACGTTTCGGGCAAAAGCCCTTCATCAGGATTTAGAGGTTGGCAGTCATGCCGACATTGTGCCAGACATTGAAAAAGCCTCTTCCGTTGTACTGTGTGCAGTGCTGTTATAGGAAGAAGATTATTAAGCTCGAGAGTGATCAGAAGAGATTTCCCAGAATGTTGCCAGGAACATCTCATCTTCTGCCTCGGGCACCTACAAACACATGGCATGATCATTGGATTCACTGATTTACAAATCTCCCCTCACCCATCCAGATCCCAGATCCAACCCTCCGACTCAGATCCGCCCGATCGAGGGGACCTATCTGTTCATCTGACTTCCCACTTATCCACTCCACTCTTCCCACTGACCTATTACTATCACCCTCGTCCACGGAGTGCCTACCTTTCCCCCAGCCTCACCCCCACCAGCCCCTTTCTCCCATTCACGGTTCTGAAGAAGGATCCTGTCTGAAATGTTGACTCTCTTGCTCCTCTGATGCTGTCTGACCTCCAATGCCTTTTCCACCATCACATTTTATCAACACTGAATTCTCCAGCATCTGCGATCACCATTGTCTCTTAGGTACAATTCCCTGTTAACATACAATGCTGTCTGGCTGCTTTAACTCCACGTTGTCTTAGGAACATTTTCTCTTCTGATCACGGACTATAAAAGTTCTCTCAATGTCTTACTTATATTGTAATGTCTGAGCAGTAATTACAGGATGTATATTTCCATTTATAAACAGAGAAACATGTTGATGTCCCGATAAACCACCAGGATTACTCTCATATGCAAGTCAGATTGAATGATTATACTCAATTGATCTAACAACCCCAACATTTGTTCCCTCAGTCACCCTCACATATCCCATCCAGAATATGTAAATTTTATATTTTTTTTGAGTTTTAATAAAAGAATATTGAACTGTATTCCATATGTTACCCCTTAGTATGAGTGGGAGCATCACCGACAGCATTAATAGAGATCAGCAGCTCCAGGGAGAGGGGGAGGATAGATCGGAATCTGAGACTGGAATGTTCCAACAATGGACAGGAATATATCCTCTTGTCTTTACTGGCTTTCCCAGCTTTGGATATCAAGAGCATCACGGATCCAGGATATCCTTTGAATTATTCTAGGTGGTTACTATCCTATTTCGAGATCGTTGGTGTTCCTGGTAATTCATTCTAACTGTCCATTAAAGCAGATTTAAATGGATTGCTGCTCATATTATTCAAAATATGAAAAGTTGGAAGTCAACATTTTCAGTTTCATACAAAAAGTTCCATTCGTTAGAAATAATAACTTGTAAATTATATTTAAAATGTACTTACCAATACGCAGGCAGGAAGTAGACTGTTCTAAAACTCTATAATCCTTCTAGCCCTGCACAGATGTGCATTTCCATAACCTCTCTACTCACTAATCCTGTCCGATACCACCAACGTGGTATCCCAGTCTCCTTCTCAGCCTCATTGCAACTTCTGAGTGAACCATTATTTGTGCCTTTGTTAAATCCGGATTCACCTGTTTCAAGAGCCTTCTAATCATATATCCATTGCAAAACAATTGCATTTGAGATATTTATCTTGTCCTCTGCACAGAATGTCTCAGACGGGAAGATAGTGCATGGTGCTCACGTCATTCACTCACAATCTATAGCCATAGAATAATAATCTGTTGATATGTCATGAAGGAATTTGGTGCCATTGAAATGAAGCCAACATCATTATTTATAAAAAAAAGCCCATCTGCTTATCTCATGACCTTGAGATGGCAATGGTCATCCTTCCCTGGTCAGGTCTCTGTGTGACTGCAAACCCACAGCAATATTTATTTACTCCTTACTGTCCTGTGGAGCAGCTGAACCAGCCACTCAATTCAAGATCAGCATAACTTGGTGACCTGTCCAGGGCTGCACACATCCCGTGAGGGAAGAACAAAAGGAAAGATAGCTCCCTTCCTCTGCCTGTTTCCCATATTCCTACAGCTCATTCCCATTCAGGTTGGTGACCATTCCTTATAGGTGGTTACTATCCTATTTCGCGATCGTTGGTGTTCCTGGTAAGTCATTCTAACTGTCCATTAAAGCAGGTTTAAATGAATTGCTGCTCATATTATTCAAAATATGAAAAGTTGGAAGTCACCATTTTCAGTTTCAAACAAAAAGTTCCATTCGTTAGAAATAATAACTTGTAAATTATATTTAAAAATTACTTACCAATACACAGGCAGGAAGTAGACTGTTCTAAAACTCTATAATCCTTCTCGCCCTGCACAGATGTGCATTTCCATAACGTCTCTACTCACTAATCCTGTCCGATACCATCAACGTGGTATCCCAGTCTCCTTCTCAGCCTCATTGCAACTTCTGAGTGAACCATTATTTGTGCCTATGTTAAATCCGGATTCACCTGTTTCAAGAGCCTTCTAACCATAAATCCATTACAAAACAATTGCATTTGAGATATTTATCTTGTCCTCTGCACAGAATCTCTCAGACGGGAAGATAGTGCATGGTGCTCACGTCATTCACTCACAATCTAGAGCCATAGAATAATAATCTGTTGATATGTCATGAAGGAATTTGGTGCGATTGAAATGAGGCCAACATAATTATTTATAAAAAAAAACCCATCTGCTTATCTCATGACCTTGAGATGGCAATGGTCATCCTTCCCTGGTCAGGTCTCTGTGTGACTGCAAACCCACAGCAGTTTTTTTTACTCTTTACTGTCCTGTGGAACAGCTGAACCAGTCACTCAATTCAAGATCAGCATAACTTGGTGACCTGTCCAGGGCTGCACACGTCCCGTGAGGGAAGAACAAAAAGAAAGATAGCTCCCTCCCTCTGTCTGTTTCCCATATTCCTACAGCTCATTCCCATTCAGGTTGGTGACCATTTCTTATTTCATTCTTTCTTAGTCTCCCACTGACAATGATGTCCATCTCCATTAGCACCTCTGGTTCTGGCTTTATTGATGCTGACATTCAGATGTAAGGAACTTCTAAATTCCACATCATTCCTAGTGCATAGAGAAGGAATAGGGTTTTTATGGAACAGGAAAGAAACGGAGATGTCTAAGTGAGGAAAATTAGTTATTGCAATCAACCCTGAGAGTGTTGTTGAGGCAGTCTTGGGATATTGTGGACTGATTTTCTCTCCTTCATAAAGAATGATCGCTTGCCGCAGAGAGAGTGTAACGAAGTTTCACCAGACAAATCCCTGGTCTGATGTTACTATGAGGAGTGAGTGAAGATTAATCTCTAGCGCTGTGAGAGAATGAGAGCTAATTGTATTGAGCCTTGAGGGGGAGCGACAGCCACTAACGGTGTTCTGAACAGACACTGATATGGTGATTAAATTCCATGACTTCTGTTTTACTCGGGTTACATGATTGTCGATAGTTTAAGAGCCTTTGAGAATATTCCCCTCACACTACCCCACTCCCCATGTCGATTGTTCCCCTCACACTACCCCACTCCCCATGTCGATTGAGAGACACAGAGGGCCTGTCTTTGAATAAAGTCTTCCTACATTAAAACGGTTCATTTGGCGTGTGATGCTGCACTGAACATCATGTTATTCTCAATCCTGACAGCAGTCACAATACCTTCACTTGAAACGGTTAACTATTCCTACTAGCTTCTGACCTCCATGGAGAACATGTGCCTGTGTTCTTGGAGATTGAAGATTCCTCCTTGAGACTTGGCACAAAACATCTGGCTTCCTTCCTCACTGACAGTAAACCACGTTAAAGTATTACGTGCACTACTGGCAATGGAATCACGAGGAACATCGTGTAGCCGTCTGTGAGTGCATTCTCTGCTTTGTCATGTTGGAGCATCAGTAACATCCTCCTATTCCTGTACAAATGTCTCGAGTGGCTGAATGGCCTCCACCTCGTCCCATGGAACAGGTTCAAGCGTCTGATTGATGCCTGTTCCTGTTTCACAGTTCGATGTACTGACTCGACCCCTCCTCTTCCAGTGGAACAGGCAGGAGAACTGAATGTGCTGTCACACTTCCTATTGAGTAGTTCCGATGGGCTGAATGGCTTCCACATATTCGTATGTAACCAGTGTGAGATGCTGAATGAGCTAATTTTTTAACTGTGGAAATGTGCAGTGCCTGGCTGTGCTGTTACATGAATGTTGCTGCACACGGACATAGACTGGTTGAGGAGCTGAGGGTGGACAAAATGGCATAGGGGCTGCTGGGCTGGGGGGTGCAGTCATTTATGAAGCAGCTGAAGATGTCTGTGCTGAGAAAGCTACGATGAGGAACTCCTTAAGAGATGTCTCAGGACTGAGAGGATGTCGGTCACCGACCACAAGCATCTTCCTTTGTGCTCTGAAAGACCGCACACATTGTATAGGTTACACCTGATTCCCATTCAGCTCAAATAAGTAGGTGATCCTGATGACATCCTCAGACAGAAACTGCCTTGATATCAAGACCGTTCACTCTTTCCTCAGCCCCTGTGTTCCCCTCTGATTCATATCAATATGTGACGGTATATGTGCTGGGAGAGTTTTGCTATCACAGAGTGTAATGAACGTCAGGAATTATCTGGTCTAGAGAACTAGGGGAGCTACATCACTGAAAGTATTTAAAGAGGAGGTAGATGGATTTTTGATCTGTCAGAGAGCTGAGGGGTGTGAAGAATTGGGCATTAAAGCGGAGTTAATGCTAACAGTCAATCGGCTGTGATCGCATACAATAGCACGATCGTCCAAATTAACTGATCCTGTTCCTTATGTTCTCATATTCAGTAATTACATAGAAAATTGTTGCAATTTTCCTGAACGTTCTGTTATTGAATTTTGCAGTCAGAGAGAGCAAAGTATTTTGTGATTCATCTCTGATTGAGGTATGGGGGCTTTATCCACAGTGAATCTGGGTCTGTACTACAACCAACAAATGAAGCAGAATTTTCAGAGAGGAGACGCTGTGGAAAGAGACGAGAGGCATTTTTCGAACCCAGCCTTGATTTCCCAATAACATTTTCCAACCAATTGTTGCAATTTTCCTGAACGTTCTGTTATTGAATTTTGCAGTCAGAGAGAGCAAAGTATTTGGTGATTCATCTCTGATTGAGGTATGGGGGCTGTATCCACAGTGAATCTGGGTCTATACTACAACCAACAAATGAAGCAGAATTTTCAGAGAGGAGACACTGTGGAAAGAGACGAGAGGCATTTTTCGAACCCAGCCTTGATTTCCCAATAACATTTTCCAACCCACTCCAAACTGTGTGTGACGGTCGTGAGGGACTGAATGAGGCCCTGTGTTACTGTGGACCATGTATTTGTAGCAAATTGCCACCATCTGCGCCAGTGCAGGAGGTTTGATGTTCTGAATAGAACATAGGAACATAGAACTGAGGAGCAGGAGTTGTTCATTAGACACTTTGTCACTGATCCTCCAGGCATAAGATCTTAGCTGATCTGATTGGACTCAGCAGCAGTTTTCTGTTGGTGTACCATTTTCCTACATTGATTTGTCTGTCAAATGTTTTAATACAACACAATAAGTGCAAATATCCAGTCACCACAAAAGTCTGGGAAAGTGAATTTACACTTGAACAACCCTTTGAGAATTTCTCATTTGTGTTCTGACCAACGTTGGAGGATCATTGTTTCCTTTCCCAGTCCCACTCCTCCGCTGGTTACAACAAAGTTTAAATGGAACCAGTTTAGGGAAACGACTAATGGCATAGGTCTCAGACTGGGTCATTTTCGAAACGAATGTGAGACACAGGAATTTGACCATGGGCCGAGGTGGAGGCCATTCATAACAAATGGTAAAGTAATAGAGTGACCCAATTTTTATTCTGCCTTTGAAGTTATTCTGCTCACACAAGCCACTGGTAATGGAATTTCTTTGTGGAGCAGTTGGATTTGGCTGTGGAAAGATTTCAATGAATCCTCGTCAGGAATCCTTCACAAGTGGTAAAGGTAACTCAGGGATTTTATGGTCTCACACTTTGCTATCAGATGGAACAAAGTAAGAGAGATGGATCAATCGGCTGCTTCTTTTCAGGTTTGGACCATTCTTTCTCCCTCACTATGTTGAACCGTTCAATAATGTCAAACAAAGACCAAACTGGGCCATGTACGATCACCATGAACATTTTCTGGAAAAGATTATAATGGGTTATATGCAGGTGCATCATCGCTGTTGTTGTACATAGTGCCTTTCATTAGCAAAAAATGTCCCCGCTTTATAACTTGATCACATGTTTATATGCATCTGCGTAATTTTTAAATATTGGTCTATGTCTTCATAATACTCGCGTTCATACCAATACATCTTATTCTTAAATTTATTCTCTAAATTAGTATCTTTAACAAGAGAAAACGTGCATCCAGCTAATAGACTTTCCAGAACGTCATATATGGTTCAATACATTCCTCATCTAATATCGAAACAGATAATTCCCCATTACAAAAGGCCGTCATTCCAGGAATGAGCAAAGGGAAACAACTTTAAAAACCTTCTAAAAGAATTATATCTTTTTTTTAGTTTAGTGGATCAAAATTGCACATAGTGTATTAGATGTGGTTTCAGCAATACACTTTGCCAGAAAGAGCATCATTCCATTTACCTTCCCAATCACTTGCTGCATCTGCAGAATGACTTAATATGATTCATGTACCATGAATATGGAAACCACCTCTATCACAGAATTCTGCAATCTCTCCCCATTTAAATGGACTACCATTGTTTTATATTTCCTTCCAAAATAGACAACTCACGTTATGTTATTTCTGCTGAAGTCTTTCTCGCTAACCTTCACTGTCTGTATCACAATGCAGACTCACTACCTCCATTTGACGACACATTGAATGACCATCTTGGTGTACGGGCTAATTGAGGTTGAAGCCATTCAGAACCCTTCCTCCAGATCTTTGATACCGATTATTGATCATTGATGACCTCACAGTGACTTCTGAGGCACTCCACCAGTTATAGTCTTGCAACATGAAAATTAACATTTATCTCTACTCTATTTTCTGTTTGCGACAGTTTCCCTGTTCCTTTGCAGAAGCTAAGGTGGCTTGACTGGCCTCTGCCTGGGCTGTGCAATGTACTCAACGAGCTGAATTACTTCATTCTATGTTCCTGTGCAACTCCTTCAAGGGGCAGAGAGTTCTCCTCCCGTCTCATTGTAATGATCCTGTCTGACAGAATGGGGTAGTACCCTACCGTGGAACAGCATCAACGCATGGATTGAGAGAGCCATACATGGGTAGGGGAGGCAGTATATCACTGTAATCGTACCGAGAGACGGATTGAGAGGACAACACATGGGGTAGGTGTTGCAGTATAGGGGCAGCAGTATATCTCTGTAACAGCCTCGAACGTGGATTGAGGGAGCAAAACACGAGGTAGGGGCAGCAGTTGGTCATTTGGCGGATGGCTGATCCGAGTGCGTCAGACCATCCGTCGCCTCTCTGTTCCCAATAAACAGTGACTCTCCTGTCCAGCAAAGATCAGTCGAACTCAGCCTTGAATATCTTCAATAACAGTCTTTACTGCTCCCTGAGGATGAGGACACCACAAACAGCACAACACTATTTCATTGCAGGAACCGTTATTTTAAACTGTGTTAACCCAACATCAAATAACCACCTCTTTTCAGATAAAATGATACAGTAATTAGGAATAGACAGACAACATTCCACACTCAAAACCTGTCCCACATTCTCACTGACTCTTTCCGTTCAAATACTTATCAAACCCAGCCTGTGCTGCTGTCTAAGGAAGAGAAGACTTGATAGCATAACACCACATGAGCATTAAAAAAGAAGCATAATTGCGCCATTCGTGCCATCGAGTCTGATAGGCCGTTCAATAATTTCTTATATGTTCCTCAACCTCATTTTCCTGCCTTCTCCCGAGAAATTTTGATCCCCTTATTGATCAAAAACTTATCTATTTGTGTCTTAATGACACGAGTGTCTCTGTGTGTGTGTCCATCTGCTTGGTATATGAGTATTTGTTCATCTACTTCTGTCTGTGTGTCAGCCTCCATGTTTCTATCTGTGTTTGTTTCTATTGTGTGCGACTGCATATTTCTTTGTGTGTTTCTATGTGTGTATGCTTATCTCCTTGTACATATTGTACGTGTTAGTATATTAGGTATTTACCAATATTTCTATGTAATTCTATGCCTGCATCTCTGTGCAGTGAGGTATCTGTTTTTTTAAAGAGTGAGAGAGCTGACTCTGGAACTGCCAGTGTGTTTAACGTGAGAATTGCCCTTCACTGATCATTGCTCCTGTCTCGGTTGGGACGTGGATGGTTTAGAATCTCCACACAAGTCGTCCCGGTCCTCTTCGGCTCGAACAAAGGTTCTCCCCACACGGGGTGGAGAGGGGAGAGGGAACAGATATCAGGCACCCCACCACCTGTGTTGGCCCTTTCTGTCCTATTCCAGGCTGTTTCTCCTGGAATGGGAGAAAGGGTTGGAGGGTTTATGTGGGTGGCCCTGCTGTTATTGCTGGTGCAGGTGGGGTGACATGGTGAGGTGTCCTGAGTGAGTCAGTCCACAGTGTTGTATCCATGTCATGTTATTAGTGTGGTGGCTGTTGCATAAGTGACAGAGAAAATGAGGGAAGGAAGTTGCTGAATTCAATAGTGAGAGTGTTAGTGCCTGAGTCTTATTTGGAGATAGAGCGTGAGGATTGTTTGGGGGTAGGTGCTATAACAGATATACAGTGAGTGTGAGGGAGCAGGGAGAATACAGTGACGCTTATCTTGGCAGAGCGGGTAGGTTATTGATGCGTGTCCTGTATTGCTGGACATTTCTTCATATCATCCCAGCGTCGAGGTGAGCCTCCCTGAATGTCTTTTCCATGTCCATGTCTATAACGACTCAGACCATGTCCCTCAGCTTCCACAGAATCAGTTTAGGTAGAGCTTACAAATAGCAAGTAGAAACAACTATTGGTGTGTTATATATCTAAGCGAAAACGGTAACAGAAATTCTGAACATGATGTGCTCTGGAAATTACACATGCAAGTATTGTGAGTACTGCAGTCTTATTGGATGATCTCAAATTGTATCTAAACTGCATTAACTAAGTGACAGCTCATGCTGTGAAAAATATATTCCGTAAGTGTATGTGGGGTGGGTTGAAGTGTATGTTGTGAACCAAACTAAAGAGCAGTTTATTTCGGATTTGATGTTGTGTGGTCAGGAGGACGAATTACTAACCTTGCTCTGTAGCAGCCTTTGAGGAATAGTGCCATTAATATAATGCATTTTACACGGCATCTGCATACAATATCGAATGTGTGAACATTCTGGACAAACATCATGGAAGCCTGGAGGGTAGAGGGTTGAGTTGGCTCCAGTAAATTGTGAAAGTACAGTATAACATTTAGAGGGTAACGAGCAATGGTTGTTCGAGTCATAGAGTCGTGAGCACGGACAAAGATCTTTCGGCTCAAAGTGGTCCAATTCCGAACGAAATGTTCATTCACACAAGCCCATTTCCTTACCATTGCCCCGTATCCTTCTAATCCTTTCCTATCCATGCATTTGTCCAAATTCTTTTTATATGTTGTTAATGTATCCACCTCAACCACTTCCGCTGGCAGCTCATTCCATATGCGTACCAAGATTTGTGTAAAAAACATAGCTCGTTAGTTTCGCTTTAATTATTACCCCCTGACATTAAACTGATGCCCTCTAGTCCGTGATTGCTGGACATCCCTGGGAAGAAAAGACTGGGTGCATTCATTCTATCCATGCCTCCTGTGATCTTTTGCGATTTTGTAAGATCCCCCCTCAGTCTCATTTACTCTAACGTAAATAAGTCCTAGCTTGTACATCCTCTCCCTATAACTCAGACCATTATGACCTTGGCAACATCCTTGTAAATGTCTTCTGCACTCTTCCCAGTTTCATAACATTCTTCCTACAGCAAAGTGAACACAACTGATCCTGGCGGTTCAAATAATGCCTCACCAGTGTTCTGTATAACTGCGACGTAACTCCTCAACTTCGATACGCAGTGCTCTGATGGATGAAGGCGAGTGTACCAAAAAACCTTCTTCACTGCCCTGTCGACCTGTGAATCAACTTCCAGAGCACCGTGCACCTGAACCCCAAGGTCCCTCTGCTCCACTACACTCCTAAAGGCCCAACCATTCACCATGAAACTCCGACCTTAATTCGACTTTCAAAAGTGCAAGAACTTAACCGATCTGTATTAAACTGCATTTTTCATTTCTCAGTCCACTTCCCCAGCTGATCAAGATACTGCTGAAATTTCTAAAATTCCTGATAACCTTCCCCACTCTCCATGATACCGCCTATTTTAGTGTTGAAATCAAACTTACACAGATGTACGTGATAGGTAAATTTTATATAACGTATTACCTAATCTATGATGTAGATGAGAATATATTTCTATATGTTTATACTTATAAACAAACAATTTTCCCAGCACTGACCCCTGGGGTATTCCACTATTTACAGGCCTCCAGTCCGACAAGCATCCTTCCTATATTGCCCTCTGCTTCCTACCATCAAGCCAATTGTGTATCTAATTTGCCAGTTCCCCCTGGATTCCATGCGATCAAACATTCCAGAGTAGCCAATCTTCTGTAACATTATCAAAGGCCTTACTGACATTCTTAAAGACTATGTATACCATTCAACCCTCATAACTATTCCTGGTCACTTCGTCAAAGCACTGCAACAAATTGGAAGCCATGATCTCTCATGCACAAAGCCATGCTGACTGCTGCTAATCAAACCCTGTCTTTCGAAGTGCATATATAGAGGAACCACGATTATCCTGATATTAATTATCCAAAATTTGGATTATACGAAGGGGAGTGCAAGGTCATTATGTCTATCAACCCTGATTGTGTCTTTTGTTCACCGGTACAATGATTAAAAACGAACTTGGCTTACTGAAATGCTGCCAATAACTGTCCAGGCGCCGTCTCCAAAAGGTTGACCTCCGACATTCTCTCTCTCTCACCCTACACTTTCCCTGGAGTTCTACACAGGGGATTACCTTAACCACCGTCCCTCTTCCCAGATCATTTCGCCAACATTGTCCGGTAGACAGCAAAGGAGGGACCTGTCAAGATGTGTGTGTGTGTGTGTGTGTGTGTGTGTGTGTGTGTGTGTGTGTGTGTGTGTGTGTGTGTGTGTGTGTGTGTG
>NW_025213973.1:10465-12031 GCF_004010195.1 Chiloscyllium plagiosum | reverse complement strand
ACATTTCCAGCTCTAATAAAGGACAAACCTGACATTGTCGAAGAGCAGCAAAGGATGACCAGACTGATCTCTGGGAAGACAGGCTTGTTGTGGGAACAGAGTTTGGGGCGACTGAACCTGTATTCCATGGAAGTTAGGAAAATGAGAGATAATCTTAGTGAAATATGTAAAACTCTGACAGGGTGAGACAGTTTGGAATCAGGGTTGAGAATTCCCCTGGCTGGGACGTCAAAAACAAGGGTCCACAACATTAAGTACAGACAGGCCGCTTTGCATTGAGATGAGAATAAATATCTTCACTCAGAGTCTGGCGTACCTGGGGAATTCTCTTGCACATCGCGCTGTGAAAGCCAAGACACTGCATATAACTGAGGATTTCTGAAAATTAAACGGATAGACAAAGAGCAGGAGTATGGTGTGAAGATAAAGGATGAGATATCATTCTAGGTTGTTCTCCAATAACACGTAGCTGTATTCCTGTGGAACACGGTGTTGTAGAAAATCGTGCAATATTAATAATGGGGGCTATGGGAAAAAGAGGGGAAGGGGCAAACCCCCTCCCCAAAATAACAGTAAAAATCAAAAATTCAATTTAAGCTAACACACACGAGCATAGCCTAAGAAAATCGTTAAATCATATATTATAATGAAACAATACTGTAAATGTAACACTTTTACGCTAAAGTCATTGACTACAGCACTGTACCTTTCACCAGGCCATTCACCAGAAAGCGCGTGAGCGGACTGACCACATGTTGCTGACATGGAATTCCGGTTTGAAATAACTGTCCTTCTAAGTGTGGACTACAATTCCTAGTTCCAGTCTCAGTTTCAAGGCTTGCAGAGCAGATTGCATTCCTGCTTCAGTGAACTCACTGAGTGTGCATTTTGCAGATAGAGGATCCTGAGGCTGTGTTTTGCTGTTCAGCTGGTGCTGGGGATGGAATTGCGTTACAGTGAATGGGAGCTCAGTTTATAAAGAGGATGCGCAATTCACAAATTGCGTTGCAGACAATTTGTGTTTAATAAACATGCGCTATCTGAACTGCCTGTATATTGAATGGAGGATCAAAATTGATGGACCAAAGCAACTACAGCAGTTCCCACTTTATATATCCCCATGCTTACACATGTTAAGTGATATGAAAACTGTGCGGGGTAAATCGCACTGAGGAGAGTTTCTCCACTATCTAGAATGAGAGATGCTCAATCTGTTGAATGATCCCCTCCTTTCCCGATGTTTCTGTGCAGTCTGTGAGATAGCTCTGCAAATGTTGTCACAAGCTCCCAGACGTTTGGAGGGAGGTTTCTGCAGGGACGTCAGGACTGTGTTTCCCATTCCCATTTCCAACAACAAGGCACGGACCGGGCGTTCTGTCCCGATTTATCCGTTAAGAACGATGAGCAGTTTGATACAATTGAGTGTCTTGCTTGGACGTTTCAAAGACCATTGAAGGGTTTAACACATGTCTGTGAGTCTGGGGTCACTTTTAGGCCAGACCAGGAAAGCACGGAAGACTTACTTTCTGAAAGTACACTGGGGAAGGAAAATAGCATTTACAATCG
>NW_025213973.1:6545-7514 GCF_004010195.1 Chiloscyllium plagiosum | reverse complement strand
TGATCATGTGTTTAGCCACATGCAGAATTTCCCTTTGAATGATTGAAAAGAACCAAACATTTAATGGAGGAGTTCTGACTCACATCTGGTCTGAAGCGAGATGTGGATAGAACCCCAGAGGAATGTCAGTGGGTATACATGGGCAAACATTCAAGCAGATATCCCATAATTCTCAGCAATTGTTTGTTTCTGCTCAGAATGAAGGACTTAATAAGGAGTTGAACCACCCATGGTTGACTAAAGCTATCAAGGAAACTATTCAATTACAAATTGATGAGCATTGATATCGGGCCAGATTTCGGGTGTTTATTTCAGGGACTACTGGCAGATTCTCGGCATGACTTTCAGATGTGCTTCCTCAATTATCCCAGAAACCCCTGCCATTACTGGTCCATCCTCGTCTTCCCTTCCTGATTCCAGGTTCTCCCTCTCCAATTACAGAGCATATTCTCTCACATTATGGTCCCTCCCCACATCACCTTAAGCTCTTTGATCCAATCTACATTCCCTGTACTAGCATCAAGCTGTGTTTTGTGCTGCTACTTTGCCTCTGGTCTCAGTGTGACTCGGCCTCTCCATTCATGCTGGTTTACTCCTTCCACTCACATTTCATTCCGGAAAGTTTCCTTCTTGGAGTAAATTTTATTGAAGACACCACTCCTTTGCCCTGAATTCACACTATGATCCAAATTTCAAAAAAAGTATACTCAACCTTCATCTCACTCTGCTAAAGGTAACTGCATGCTTACCGTGTGGTATAAGAATTCCCTTCATTACATAGATCTGGCCAGAGACACGTTTTCACTGTAGAGATCATCACCCCCTTTAGACGAAGAAATTCAGATGTTTGATGTCTTTTTGGTACTACTAAGAGTTTCCTGCTGCCTTGGTATTGTAACATGGAGAAAAACAAATCTCTGTATTAGGTTTGGGCTGAGTGTTGTTTACCTGTCATTTTTAATATTGTTT
>NW_025213973.1:4132-5562 GCF_004010195.1 Chiloscyllium plagiosum | reverse complement strand
GGATGAAAGGGTTGAATTATTGAGTACATCTAAAATGGAGAGGTGATTATTCATTGTGGTTGAAATGAATGAGGATGATATTACTGAAATGTACAAGATACAGAGGGGACTTGACAAGGTAGATGTGCTTCCACACGTGGGCAGAACCTTGAACTCTGGGACATAGATACAGAATAGGAGGTATTGATTCTGAGATTCAAAAAATTCTTCTTTCAGAAAGTAGTGAATGTCTGGAATTCCCTAACCCAGAGAGTTGTGCGGCTGGGTCACTGACTGTGTTTGCAGACGGGGCGGATTCTTTTCTGACATAACAACAAATTGAGGGATACAAGGTGTTAGCAGGAAAATGGAGTTGAGCCGCATCATGTACCTGTTGATTAGATTAGATTACGTACAGTGTGGAAACAAGCCCTTCGGACAAACAAATCCACACCGACCCTCCAAAGAGAAACCCAGCCCGACTATATTTACCCCTGACTAATCCACCTAACACTACGGGCAATCTAGCATGGCCAATTCACCGAACCTGCACATCTTTGGACTGTGGGAGGAAACAAGAGCACCCTGAGGAAATCCACGCAGACATGGGGAGAATGCGCAAACTCCACACAGACAGTTGCCCGAGGTGGGAATTGAACCCGGGCCCCTGGCGCTGTGAGGCAACAGTGCTAGCCACTGAGCCACAGCGCCGCCCATATTGAATGACAGTGCAGGCTTGAGAGGCCTAATAACATGCTCCTGTTCCTATTTCGTAAGTTCTCATGTCTGCTTTTGGAGAGTCACTGTTTATTTTACTGCAAGTTGTGTTGTACAATGTTGCATTCAGGGAGAGCAGAGGATTTATTTGAGTTAAACCTGGGTGGGGTATGGGGACTGTATTCACAGTGAATCTGGATCTGTAACATGACCGAAGGGCTGAATGAAACATAGAACATAGGGCCATTTGGCCCTTTGACACTACTCCATCAGTAAATAAGGTGGTGGCTCATCTCATTGTGGTCCCAGCTGCACTTTTCTCTCCATGCAAAATTCTCCCTGATTTACCTGTCTGTGGAAAATCAAACGATTTTCCTTAATATAATATAAAGATTCAGCCCTTCCAAACTTCTGGGAAAGAGAATTCCCAGTTGAACAAAATCCCACTTTGTGAATTTCTCCTCGTTCAGGTTCTGACTGAGATTGGAGGGTGTCGCTGTTTCCTTTTCTTGTCCCACTCCTCCACTGCTCACAACAAATTTTAAATGTAGCCAGGTTGGTGATATGGTCAATGATAAAGGTCTCAGACTGGGTCCGGTTCAGTGATAGGAACAAGTCAGGCAGATTTCTTTAGTCAGACACAAGTAATTAATAGAGCTAACGAAGGAGCATGGTGGATCTGTGGTTGGCACTGCTGCTTCAGATCACCACGGAGCTGAGTTCAATTCCAAACT
>NW_025213973.1:0-3305 GCF_004010195.1 Chiloscyllium plagiosum | reverse complement strand
TGAGAGAGCGTCCCCTTCATGGTAACCTCTGACAGTGTGGAGAGTTGAACCTGCGCTGCTGGCCTCACTCTGCATCACAAACCAGCCGTCCAGCCAACTGAGTGGGAGACTGTGTAACTTACAGACAGAAACAGTCACAGACAAAGGGCAAGATAAATTTTCTTAACAAGGATAAAAGTACAATTCAGACAACGGTCAAAATAACGGCTGAGGATAAAAACGTTCTCTGCTCGAAATTGTAATTTAAAACGAGACAATGTTTCGAAGTTGTCTCTGGCTGAATACAATAACTGAGACAAGTAAAATAACTAGAATTACTCGATGTGATTGGATGTCGATAATCATAAAATAAGTGCATATATTGGTTGGTCTGCGAAAAATGTACTTATCATTACGTAGAAGCATAAAGCTGGTGGAATATATTGTAAGAAGAGTCCAATCCCATGGGAAATGCCCTCGAACAGGCAGTTCAAATAAACCAAGATAAAAGTGCTTCAAGTGTTTTCTGCTCAGTGACAGGAGCCCAGGTGTTGAATGACGGAAATTTCTTGTAACATGGAGCTGAGAAAACCATCTGATTAGCCGCGATCTTATTAATTGCTAAATCCACTTTGAAGTGATGAATGGCCTCATGGTGGATTTGAACTGTATTTCATTTGAGAAGCGTGCATCTTTACTCATTTGACTTCTGTTACCTCCTGGGGAATTGACATTTTCCTGAAAATGCGAATTATTTGGAACATTATCTGGACATTCCAGATTTGACCCCCTCCAGAATATTCTATCACCGTGTGGCAGTATTGCAAAGGCAACAGAGAGAGAGAGTGTGTGCGTGTGAGAGAGAGAAGGGTGGAAAGGTGTTGCATGCAATTGTGAAAGAGGTGGAGCATAAGCCTTGTTGAGGCAGTTCCGTAAGTGTGAGAGTGCAGATATAATATGGTGACCCTTATCCTGGCAGAGCGGGGAAGGTTATTGATCCTTGTAATGTATTGCCGGACATTTCGTCAGACAGCAGATACTGCGCTGAGCTGGGTGGTGAGTTCAGACCATGCTCGGTGGGTCTGGTGGTGCAGCCTCCTCTGGAATGAAAATGGTCCCCCTCTGAAGTAGCCCATGCACCAGGACCTCCATACACCTGTTGAAAAAGCATGGTGTAATTGCCCCTTATCTGCCCTGCTCGGGGTAAACTGTGCAGGGTAGCTCCACACAGAGAAAGCTTAACTGTATGTCCATTGGCCTTTTAAAGATGGCAGCAGGATCACGGAATACCCTGGGGTATCCGGGCGTTGAGAAGTACTTCCAGCCATTATGAGTGGGAGAATCGGGCTGGCATTGAATGAGAGGGACACCATGGGGTAGGGTGGGTAGTTAATGAGGTGACTCCGATAAGATAGCACCAGGAACCTACTCGGCCTCGTGCAGAAAATCCCTCTGTCACACTTAATGAAAATGACACTGAGACAAGTTATTGTTAGGTTAAGCCCAGTAAGTCGAAGACTCCGCTGACAACACTCCCAGTTACAAATCTGTAGAACAAATGCTCAGTCAATACTTTCCATCATTTGAAGAGACGCCAGCATCCCGATCATCGATCATTCCTGGGAATACTGGCTCATGTTGCACGATGCTATCGAAATAACTTCATTTCAGCATTCTGAAACCTCTGATCTCACATTTTTTTTCTCAATATCCTTCTCTTTTTTTCCCAAAATCCTTTTGTTTGTTGGTACTTAAACTGATTCCCCACCATCTCTCTCTGACAGGGACGAGGGAATAGGGAAGATGGACTATTGAATAAGGACTCTGTGTCAGAGTGATAATGCAACTGGTCGGGTTAATCCAGAAGCACAGGCTATGACTCCAAAGGCAGTATTTAATGTCCTATCACAACCGATAACAGAGCTTAAATTCGAATTACAAAAGTTGGAATGAAACCTAATTTCACTCATGGAAAACATAAACCATCAGGATTTATTTTTATTTTTCATTGATAGCCTTTGGTAAAGAAAGTTAATTTTATTGCCCAATCTGGATTAAGTTTGTCTTCAGACTCACAACAATGTGGTTGGCTCTATGTTGTCTTGACAAAGTACCTCACAGTCAATGGCAATTAGTAAAGGACAACAAATGCTGCCCTTGCCAGTGATGCTGACATCCCGGGAAACAGCAGCATCAAAAGTAAAATAAACCAAGGAACTGTGAATTCTGGAGATCTGAAATAAAATTATCCAGCGTTTGAAAGTGTTGGAGAATCTCAACAGGTATGGCAGCCTCTGTGAGAAGAAACACGCAAAACCTTACGAGTCCAGTGATCCTGTTTCACAACGGAAATCACCTGGGAAATAATATTATTTATATTGGTATCAGAGATGGTTGAATTGGAGGGAGAGTTGGGGCAAGGTTTGAATTGAATGGATGGAGAAATGGATTGAAAGAGAGAGAAAAAAATAAAAGCGAGCAAAGGTATTGCTGATGATGAACTGAAAGGAAAATAGAACTGGAAGTTATTCTAACGTTTCCCCTTTTCCGAAATTCCTGAATATCATTTAGGATGTCTGTTTAAAGTGAGTTATGTTCGCAGTGACTGTCTTCTCTGAGTGTGATAATCTACTCCATTGACAATACTGGTGCTGCGTTATAGTTGCTAAGATACAGAGAAACGCAATGTTCCATTGTCAACTGCTTTAGACAGAGGAACTGTTACTGTGGGACTGTGCAGAGATGTAACGGCTTTCTCAGCCAGGAAGAGAAACTGAGGAGATGGAGGCGTTTTCAACACTGAATGGGTGCACCACGTATGTAGGGAATTACCTTTCTCCTGTCCTTGGAAAATCAGTGGAGGCTCTGTGGACGCTTTTCTTAGGTTTGTGTTGTCAGCTGCTGGGGTCATTCAGGAAGACCTACCGGTCTGGTTATCCCACTCTAGACACTACATTTACAGGTGTCTGGGTCCATGGTAAACAAATGGAGCTGAGATTACGCAGAAGGGAAGCTCTGTTAACAGGGAGGAACAAGGCACTGCACTATCCTCCCTGGGATTTCCAGGAACATTTACAGTCTAAGCTAGACTCATTTCAAGTGTAAAGTGTGAAACTAGTTTGTTTAATATATGATGTAATCACTGAGCTGTGTCCCCTCCTTCAGTAAAACCTGTAGCCTCACACCAGAGACAGGACTGTATTGACACTCACCATGAAGAGAACTGGATTGATTCTGGATCATTACCGGCAGGGGTGGGTGACATATCCACCATCTCCGGAGTGCAGTCCTCTGATGTATCATTAGCTGACCGAAGCCATCTGCCT
>NW_025213972.1:31397-37875 GCF_004010195.1 Chiloscyllium plagiosum | reverse complement strand
TATGCATATGTGTCTGCATATGTTTATATCTGTAGGTGTATGTGTGTGCGTGTGTCTGCACATGTTTATATCTGTATGTGTGTGTGTCTGCGTGGGTTTATGTCTCTATGTGTGTCTGTATGAGTGTTTGTTTGTGTGCCTGCATGTGATTATGTATGTGCCTGTAAGTGGGTGTGTGTGTGCGTGATATGAGTTTCGAAGGTGATCAGGGTTTTAATTATCAGGGTCCCATAGCTGGAGTCTAATTATTTTACAATGAATAGAAATGATTGCTCAGTACAGAGACCTACTCCATGCTTTCGATCAACCTGAGTCTAAAAGGCAGGTACACAGGGGAGGGGTAAATACTTCTTAAAATCTTTAACTTTTGTGACATGCTCTGGAACAGTGACATTCGATGTACAACATGCTCCTCCCAGTGGGTGCGACAGTGTGTAATGTTGGTGGGATATTTATCACGTGTGAGTGTAAAATGTGCTCGGTTTATATTAGTGGGATCCCCATTGAATGAATTATATTGTGCATGTTATTGATATCATAGTCCCATACATTGAATGTCTTGATGTTGGTCTATTTGTGAAATAGTTATCACCTAAACTGATCACCTAAAGATACGTCATACAATCATAGAGATGTACAGCACAGAAGCAGACACTTTTGTCCAACCCATCCATGCTGACCAGATATCCCAACCCAATCTAGTCCCACCTGCCAGCACCCGGCCCATATCCCTCCAAACCCTTCCTATTCATATACCCATCCAAATGCCTCTTAAATGTTGCAATTGTACCAACTTGCACCACATCCTCTGGCAGCTCATTCCATACACGTACCATCCTCTGTGTGAAAACATTGCCCCTTTAAATCTTTCCCCTCTCACCCTAAACCTATGCCCTCTAGTTCTGGACTCCCCGACCCCAGGGTGTTGTGGGGAAAATCAGCAGCCTCTGAGTCAGAGTCGGGGTTCAACAATAGAGTTTGTTGTACAAGGAAATACTGCAGCTCCGGGAAGGGAACGACACCAACAGCACAGTCGTCAGCTACAATTCTTCTCTCCACTTGGAGCATACGTCAAGATACTTTTATATATTTTGTAATAGTAGGTCTTTGATGAGGTTATTGTCTTTATAACATGGTTTGTTTATGGTAAACATTGCAGAATCGTTGTCAGTTTCAGCACAGTCATTGCCAGTTTCAATGTCTACACAGAAGTCCATTGCTGTAGTAATGGGCGCTAATTACTGCAGCCCTGGCTATTAGCACTTCGTATTGAGTCCGTATCAAACTGTTAGCATTTCTATCAAAGATGTTGGCCCACACTTCGGTGGGCAGTGATGACTGTGCTGTTGGTGTCGTTCCCTTCCCGGAGCTGCAGTATTTATATTCTCTCCCCCACCTGCCTTAAACTAATCAACTAGTATGTGAGTGTATTGTGCTGCATTTTGGTAGCCCCAGGCAGTGTCTGTATTTGCTCTGCTGTCTCACTCCATATTCTGGTCCAGTGGCCATCTTGTGTGTCAAGTGGCCAACTTGTGGCTCAGTGGCCATCTTGTGTGTCCGTGTGCCGAGAGTCACCCTGCCCCGTGCCACTTCAAGGGAAAAGACGTTTTCTAGTTACCTTATTTATTCCCCTCCTGCTTCTTTAAATCTGTATAGGTTCATCCCTCAGACTCTGGCACCTGTTGAAGCAGGCTTTGTGGGTAATAGTATGCCCTGCCATACTATTATTCATTTATCACACAAACGCAATCCTCACGTACTATGGAAAGACCGGCTCCTCCTCACGTACTATGGAAAGACCGGCTCCCCCTCATGTAGTACGGACCAGACCGGCTCCTCCCTGTGTATTACGGACGAGACCGGCTCCCCCTCGTGTATTACGGACCAGACCGGCACCCCCTCGTGTCTTACGGACCAGATCGGCTCCTCCCCATGTATTATGGACCAGACTGGCTCCTCCCCGTGTATTATGGACCAGACCGGCTCCTCCCCATGTATTATGGACCAGACTGGCTCCTCCCCATGTATTACGGACCAGATCAGCTCGTCCCCGTGTATTATGGACCAGACCGGCTCCTCCTCGTGTATTACGGACAAGACCGGCTCCCCCTCGTGCATTA
The DNA here is from genome assembly GCF_004010195.1 of Chiloscyllium plagiosum. Lineage (NCBI taxonomy): Eukaryota > Metazoa > Chordata > Chondrichthyes > Orectolobiformes > Hemiscylliidae > Chiloscyllium > Chiloscyllium plagiosum. Next base: position 35,755 of record NW_025213972.1, on the reverse strand, counting down.
CGGACCATATCGGCTTCTCCCCGTGTATTACGGACCAGACCGGCTCCTCCCCGTGTATTATGGACTAGACTGGCACCCCCTCGTGTATTATGGACCAGACCGGCACCCCCTCGTGTATTATGGACCAGACCGGCACCCCCTCGTGTATTATGGACCAGACCAGCTCCTCCCCGTGTATTATGGACCAGACCGACTCCCCCTCGTGTATTACGGAACAGTCCGGCTCCCCTTCGTGTGTTATGGACTATTCCGGCTCCCCCTCGTGTATTATGGACTAGTCCGGCTCCCCCTCGTGTATTATGGACCAGTCCGGCTCCTCCCTGTGTATTACGGACCAGACCTGCTACTCCTCGTGTATTACAGACCAGACCTGCTACCCCTCGTGTATTACAGACCAGATCAGCTCCCCCTTGTGTATTATGGCCCAGAACAGCTCCTCCCCATGTGTTACAGACCAGACCAGCTCCCCCTCATGTATTATGGACCAGACCGGCTCCCCCTTGTGTATTATGGACCAGTCTGGCTCCTCCCCGTGTATTACGGACCAGTCCGGCTCCCCCTCGTGTATTACAAACCAGTCCGGCTCCCCCTCATGTATTACAGACCAGACCTGCTACCCCTCGTGTATTACAGACCAGATCAGCTCCCCCTTGTGTATTATGGCCCAGAACAGCTCCTCCTCATGTATTACAGACCAGACCGGCTCCTCCCCGTGTATTATGGCCTAGACCAGCTCCTCCACATGTATTATGGACCAGACCGGCTCCCACTTGTGTATTACAGACTAGTTCGGCTCTTCCTCATGTATTACAGACCAGACCGGCTCCCCCTTGTGTATTACGGACCAGACTGGCTCCTTCCTGTGTATTACGGACCAGACCGGCTCCCCCTTGTGTATTACGGACCATACTAGCTCCCCCTCGTGTATTGCAGACCAGACCGGCTCCTCCCCCTGTATTATGGAACAGACCAGTTCACCCTCGTGTATTATGGACAAGACCGGCTCTCCCTCGTGTATTCCAGTTCAGACCAGTCTGGCTCCCCCTTGTGTATTACGAACCTGACTGGCTCCTCTCCGTGTATTACGGACCAGATCGGCTCCCCCTTCTGTATTACGGACCAGACCGTCTCCTCCCCATGTATTACGGACCAGACTGGCTCCCCCTAGTGTATTACGGACCAGACCGGCTCCTCCCCGTGTATTACGGACCAGACTGGCTCCCCCTCGTGTATTACGGACCAGACCCGTATATAATAGAAATAACCTAACTTTTATTTTTTAAAAGGCAAGTGTGAGGGTCTGTGTTCCAGACATGATTCCATTGGTCCACCACTAAGCTTGAATCAAAACATATTTTATTCTTATTGCATAGTTAAAATGTACCAAAAAACATTAACATAACTTTGGAAGCTTTGGAAAGGGTTCAGAGGAGATTTACAAGGATGTTGCCTGGTATGGCAGGGACGTCTTGTGAGGAAAGGCTGAGGGACCTGTGGCTGTGTTTGTGAGAGAGAAGGAGGTTGAGATGTGACTTAATAGAGACATATCAGATAACCAGAGGGTTAGGTAGGGTGGACAGGGAGATCCCTTTTCCTCGGATGGTGATAGTTAGCACAAGGTGTCATAGTTTTAAATTAGGGGATAATAGATATAGGACAGATGACAGAGGTAGTTTCTTTCCTCTGAGAGTAATAGGGGTGTGGAATGCCTGCAACTGTGGTAGACTCACCAACTTTAAGGGCATTTAAATGGTCATTGGATGAACATATGGATGAAAATGGAATAGTGTAGGTTAGATGGGCTTCAGGTTGGTTCCACAGGTCAGCGCAACATCGAGGGCCGAAGGGCCTGTACTGCGCTGTAATGTTCTATGTTCTTTATTCTATGGAAACACTTTACGAAAGAATGTATTATTTAACCACTGATCATAAACTATTCCAAATCAGGCAGCATCCCATAAACAGACCATTAGCAAAGCAACACAGCCTCACGTGCTCTCTCCAGTCTAGGAGAAAGAGAACTGAAAGGAACAATCTGCCGTTTGACGTTTTTAAGAGGAATGTCTTAAGACTTCACTTTAGTAGCAAGAACTCAAGTTTTTAGATCCAACAGCGAGCAGAAACCTTCCCATCCAACTGAAAGCAAAACCAAAATCTTTCCTGGGTCTTGTGACCCCAGACCCCTTTGTCTGATTGTTAAAATAAAACATTCAAGGAGGACTTAGAGCTCAATGATTATCTTGAAATTGTGATCCCAATGTTCTAAATTCCCTCACCAGAGTTACCTCAGTATCTACCCTGTCAATCTCATTCTAAGCTCCAAGCAGTTATAGCCCCAATTTACTCAGCTTCGTGTTCCAGCCGACCAGTCCAGTAAGCCTTGGTTGTACTAATGCAAATACAAATATACTCTTTCTTACACATAGAATCCCTACAGTGTGGAAACAGGCCATTTGGCCCAACAAGTCCATGCTGACCATCCAAACAGTATCCCACCCAGATTCATCCCCCTACCCTATTACTCTATATTTCCCCCTGACTAACGCCTCTAACCTACAGATCCCTGAACACTATGGGCAATTTAGCATGGCCAATTCACCTAACCTGTACATCTTTGGTCTGTGGGAGCAAACCCACGCAGACACGGGGAGAATATGCAAACTCCACACAGACAGTCGCCCGAGGCTGGGATCGAATCCAGGTCCCGAGCGCTGTGAGACAGCAGTGCTAACCACTGAGCCACCGTGCTGCCCTACACACTGTGCTGCACACTGTGTATTACGGACCAGTCCAGCTCCTCCCCGTGTATTACGGACCAGAACGGCCCACCCTCGTGTATTACGGACCAGACCGGCTCCTCCCCGTGTATTACGGACCGGACTGGCTCCCCCTCGTGTATTATGGACCAGACCGGCTCCCCCTTGTGTATTATGGACCAGACCGGCTTCCCCTCGTGCATTACGGACCAGTCCGGCTCCTCCCCGTGTATTACAGACCAGTCCAGCTCCTCCCCGTGTATTACAGACCAGTCCGGCTCCCCCTCGTAAATGACTCATTTAAGAGTCATTTCTAGAAATGAGCTCAATGTTAAATACTGATAGCCAATCTCCCTGGCACCGAGAGTGAGCTATTCTTAACCCAGAGCCTCAGTTATCATGACAATATGTATTTCCAGAAACTAAGATTCCACATAAAGAGACACATGGTCAAAGATCCGGGAGTCAAGGTCAGATACTGAATGGATGAAAAACAGAAAACAGAGGCTAACTTGTCAGGTTGGAAGAACATGGGAAATGGCTCTGCACGCGATACTGGGCCCATTGTTTCTCATGAGCTTGGAGGTGCAGGGTCCAAAACTGGTATATGAGACACAACCCAAGGAGACCACAGGATCCGAACTGGAGGAAAACCGGGATCTCAGTGGACTGTCGGAGCTAGAGGCAGGGAGGAGGCAAGGGAGAGACAGGGATACAGGGAGGAGAGTCTCTAAATGGTGAAATGGAAGTATGGCCAATCCAGTTGCCATGTGGGAAGAGGGGAATGAGGAATTGTGCAAGTCAGGACACGGGGAGCTGAGGATCTGGGATCCATACCTGGGGATCTGTGGTGTTTATGGATCCTGTCACCAGGAGGACAGCCTGGATATAGGAATTGTAGGGAGTGAAGGACACTCCAGAGGGAACAGTGTGGTGGCAGGAAACAGTCTCAGCGTCTCAAGTCGGACTACCTTAAACTGGAGTTTTCTGTGAAACTGGCACTTTTTCCTGCTATCATTTTTAAATAAATAGATCACTGTGGTATTTATTGCAATGGCCAGGTGTAGCGCCAGACGAGTTACTGGAGGCTTTACTGCCTCAAAGACCACCCTATCACAAGGTCCAAGCAACCCATGACATTGAATGACCCAACTTAGCACCAACTACCCACAGCCTGAAGCACCCAACCCTGAAAACTGGAAACCTGTAATCACCTCACATTTGGCATGCTCCTCTTCCTGAGGGTGGGTATTGTATAAATACATACATACCCCGACACACACACACACCCCGACACACACACGACGCAACGTAGCACCAACTACCCACAGCCTGAAGCACCCAACCCTGAAAACTGGAAACCTGTAATCACCTCACATTTGGCATGCTCCTCTTCCTGAGGGTGGGTATTGTATAAATACATACATACCCCGACACACACACACACCCCGACACACACACACACACCCCGACACACATACACACACCCCAACACACACACACACACACACCCTGACATACAAACACACCCCGACATATACACACCCCGACACACACACACCCTGACATATACACACCCCGACACACACACACCCTGACATA
>NW_025213972.1:9781-23907 GCF_004010195.1 Chiloscyllium plagiosum | reverse complement strand
ACACCCCAACACACACACAGACACACCCCGACTCACACACACGCCCCGACACACACGGTACGGGACACACACACACCCTGACACAGAAATATCCCGACACATACACAGACACACCCGACACACAAACACACACACACACTGACACACAAATACACCGACACACAAAAACACACACAATAGACATGCAAAATACACACACACAAGTATGCATACAAAACATACACAATGTACAGACAACACAGCACAATGGCTCAGTGGTTAGCACTGCTGCCTTACAGCACCAGGTCCCAGGTTCAATTCCATCCTGGGTGGACTGTCTGTGTGGAGTTTGCACGTTCTCCCCGTGTCTGTGTGGGTTTCCTCCGGGTGCTCCGGTTTCCTCCCACAATCCAAGGATGTGCAGGTCAGGTGAATTGGTCATGCTAAATTGCCGGTAGTGTTAGTCAGAGGGAAATGGGTCTGGGTGGGTTACTCTTTGGAGGGTCAGCGTGGACTGGTTGGCCCTAAGGGTCTGTTTCCACACTGTAGGGAATATAGAACATTATAGCGCAGCTCAGTCCCTTTGGCCCTCAATGTTGCGCTGCCCTGTCATACTAATCTGAAGCCCATCCCACCTACACTAGTCTATGTACGTCCATTTGCCTGTCCAATGACGACTTAAATGCACTTAAACTTGGAATCTAATCGTTCAAAAAAACACACCGACAAGATACACAGACAAACACACTCAAACCTACACAAATATACACACTCACAAACACTCACGTACAGACAGATACACTCTCTGAGCCTCGGTCAGGGATTCATGCTGGGGAATGAGACTGAGCAACATGTCATTGAATGCACTTCCAAATAAGGCCAGCAGGGAGCCTTGTTAAAGGAAATGCAGGGGGACACAGTTTGAATTTGTTCAGAACAGAAGTCGCCTTTGTTCAATTTAATGCTGAACTAAACTAATAATCTCTGCGACCAAGAGTGTAAACTTTAGGTCTTGCAGAAACTGGGAGTTAATGTTCTCTGATGTTAGTGTGGAGTATTATAAATGGAAACTCTCTGTGATTTATAGCTGACAGAATTGCTGCATGGACTGTGTGGTTGAATTAATGTAAATTCTGTACAAGATGGGTCTTTAGCCAAAATTAAAACTTAACGGAACTCTTAGTAATATAATTAGAAGACTTTGATTTTAGAAAGTTTAACAAGTTTATTTTAAAGCATAACACAGGGGATTCTTACTCCGTGTTTAATATTAAACACATACAGTAATGAGTAATGGTCACTCACGTGCAGAAATCAACCCCCAATTTGTGTCCACAACCCCCCCCACCCCTCCAAAGTCAATTTTCAGATTTCCTCATGAATAGTTTAACCCTGTGCATTTTGCCAAAATGTCTGCACAGACTGCCTGCTCACTGCTGAAATCAAACCAGGCCCGATAGAATAACATTGGGAAACAAATCCAGAAATTGCTGGAGAATCTCAGTGGGTTTGGCAGGATTTGTGGAGAGAGATGTCTTAGAGACTTCCCTGCCGAGATGCTTGAGAATCTTAGATGTTTCAATGAGGTCATCTTTCACTCCTCTAAACCCCACTGAGGACAGACCCAACCTACTCAACCTCTCCTCATAAGAAAATCCTTCCATACCCAAGATCAGCCAATTTCTGAACTGCCTCCAATCCCTGTACACCTGGATAAGGGGATCAAAACTGTTCGCAATTTTCCAGCATGATCTTGTACAGTTTTAGCAAGACCTTTTTACTCTTATACTCCATTCCCTTTGAAATAAAGGCCGGACAGGAACTTACAATAGCCTCTGGCCCGAGTGCGGGTAAATGGGAGTTAGTGTAGTTTGGTGGTTTGTTGGTCTGCACAGACATGGTAGGCCGAAGGGCCTGTTTCTATGCTGCATGACTCAATGTCTCTATAACATTTCATTTGTCTTCCCTATTACCTATGAACTTGGAAACGAAATCATCGAAAAAGGTACAGCAACTTTAGGAAAGTGTGAAGGTGTTATAACGAAGATGTTGAAAAGATTTACAAGTGTTGTGCCGGAAGACTGGAGGTTGGCTAACGTGGTGCCACTGTTTAAGAAGGATGGTAAGGACAAGTCAGGGAACTATAGACCAGTGAGCCTGACATCAATGGTGGGCAAGTTGTTGGAGGGAATCCTGAGGGACAGGATGTACATGTATTTGGAAAGGCAAGGACTGATTAGGGTTAGTCAACATGGCTTTGTGCATGGGAAATCATGTCTCACAAACTTGATTGAGTTTTTTTGAAGAAGTAACAAAGAGGATTGATGAGGGCAGAGCAGTAGATGTGATCTATATGGACTTCAGTAAGGTGTTCGACAAGGTTCCCCATGGGGGACTGATGAGCAAGGTTAGATCTCACAGAATACAGGGAGAACTAGCCATTTGGATACGGAACTGGCTCAAAGGTAGAAGACAGAGGGTGGTAGTGGAAGGTTGTTTTCAGACTGGAGGCCTGTGACCAGTGGAGTGCCACAAGGATCGGTGCTGGGTCCTCCGCATTTTGACATTTATGCGAGCATAAGAGGTATAGTTAATAAGTTTGCAGATGATACCAAAATTGGAGGTGTGGTGGACAGCGAAGAAGGTTACCTCAGATTACAACAGGATCTGGACCAGATGGGCCAATGGGCTGAGAAGTGGCAGATGGAGTTTAATTCAGACAAATGCGAGGTGTTGCATTTTAGGAAAGCAAATCTTAGCAGGACTTGTATACTTAAAGGTAAGGTCCGAGGGAGTTTTGTTGAACAAAGAGACCTTGGAGTGCAGGTTCATAGCTCCTTGAAAGTGGAGTTGCAGGTAGATAGGATAGTGAAGAAGGCGTTTGGTATGCTTTCCTTTATTGGGTCAGAGTATTGAGTACAGGAGTTGGGAGGTCATGTTGCGGCTGTACAGGACATTAGTTAGGCCACTGTTGGAATATTGTGTGCAATTCTGGTCTCCTTCCTATCAGAAAGATGTTGTGATACTTGAAAGGGTTCAGAAAAGATTTACAAGGATGTTGCCAGGGTTGGAGGGTTTGAGCTATAGGGAGAGGCTGAACAGGCTGGGGCTGTTTTCCCTGGAGCGTCGGAGGCTGAGGGGTGATCTTATAAAGGTTTATAAAGTCCTGAGCGCCATGGATAGGGTAAATATAAAAGGTCTTTTCCCTGGGGTGGGGGAGTCCAGAACTAGAGGGCATAGGTTTAGGGTGAGAGGGGAAAGAGACCTAAGGGGCAACTGTTTTCACACGGAGGGTGGTACGTGTATGGAATGAGCTGCTGGAGGATGTGGCGGAGGCTGGTACAATTGCAATATTTAAAAGGCATCTGGATAGGTATATGAATAGGAAAGGTTTGGAGGGATATGGGCCGGGTGTTGGCAGGTGGGACTAGATTGGGTTGGGATATCTGGTCAGCATGGACGGGTGGGACCTAAGGGTCTGTTTCCATGCTGTACATCTCTATGACTCTCCTCTTGCTGTATGCTGTTTATAAATTCCTGAAGAAGGGCTTATGCCCGAAACGTTGATTCCTGAAGAAGGGCTTATGCCCGAAACGTTGATTCTCCTGCTCTTTTGATGCTGCCTGATCTGCTGTGCTTTTCCAGCAACACATTTTTAAGCTCTGATCCCTAGCATCCGCAGTCCTCACTTTCTCCTGTAGAATTGCGGCAGAACATCCCCGCTCCTGTAGTGTAAGTACAAGAGTTTACAGAAACCTGCCAGAGTTAAGACAGCAGTCCTGGGAACAGGCTATAAGCTACCAGCAGAGACCAGGATAACCATCTCTGAAAGACGCAGAACACAGTTTGAGTCACATGCCTCAGGGTAGCTCTTTGAGAATGGTGGTGGAGGCAGGTCAATGGAAGTAGATCACAATATGTAAAAGATATTGAGGGGCCATGGTGGATCATGGGACTAGGAGAGTTGCCTCTCCAAGGTGCTAACGTGCACAATGGGCTCAGGGTCCTTTTTCTGTGGTTGATGCCATTTAATGATTGCAGTAACCCCAGTTTTCTGTAAAGACTATGAAGTCCTTTAAAGCCTATCACCTGCCTTTGAGGTGTTTACAGGCCGTTCTGCAATCATGCATGTTTCGTTAAATGCAAAGTCGTGACTGACAAATTGGGGACACTGTTTCTAAAGTGCAAACTTTTTAAGCGTGTATTAGTTAGAATGTGATTCCAGCCCCATGAGTTTAAATGTTCTGCTTTACATGGTTTTCTTATAACACGGGGTTGCATGAGAACAGAATGACCCCGTTATAACAGGACCGTGTGTCATTTTAAGTATTCTTTCAGGATGGTGGGGGTGGCGTCGACTTCAAAGCAGGTTCTTGAAGCCTCAGACTCACAAGGAATGGACACTGTGTGAACTGATGACTATTTCAGAAATTCACAAGATATAGGAGCAGAATTAGGCCATTCGGCCCACTGAGTCTGCTCCACCATTCAATCATGGCTGATATGGTTCCTCACCCCCATTTTCATGCCTTCGCCCCATATCCGTACAACCCATCACCAATCAATAACCTGTCTCACTTCTCCCTGAAGTTACTCTCTATCCCAGTATCCACCTCACTCTGGGGTAGGGAACTCCTCAGATTCACAACCCTTTGGGAGAAATAGTTTCTCTTCAACTCGGTTTTCAATTTGCTGTCCCTTACCCTCAGACTGTGATCTCTCATCCTAGAATCCCTCACAAGAGGAAGCATCCGTTCCCTGTCTACTTCATCCATACCTTTCATCATCTTGAATACCTCCACTAGATCTCCCCTCATTTCTTATAACACGGGGTGGCATAAGAACGGAACTAAACTCCAGAGAGTATAGGCTTAAACCGTTGAATCTCTCTCCATACAACAAACCCTTCATCTCTGGGATCAATCTAATGAACCTTCACTGAACTGCCTCCAATGCCAGTATTTATTTCCTCAAATGATGAACCAAACCTGTCCGGTCTCATCAATCCCTGGTATAGTTGCAACAATACTTCGTTACCTTTACATTCTATTCCTTTAGCTACAAAAGCCAACATTCCATCTGCGTTCTTCATTATCTGCATTCTAGTTTTCTGTAACTCATGAACGAGGACACCTTTTTGTAAAGGTAATTTTTATAAATGACTTGGATGAGGAAGTGGAAGGGTGGGTTTGTAAGTTTGCTGCTGACACAAAGGTTGGTGGAGTTGTGGATAGTGTAGAGGGCTGTCGTAGGTTACAGTGGGACATTGACAGGATGCAGAACTGGGCTGAGGAGTAACAGGTGGAGTTCAACCTGGAAAAGTGCGAAGTCATGTTGCAAGGTTAAATTTGAATGCAGATTACAGGGTTAAAGGCAGGATTATTGGCAGTGTGGAGAAACAGAGGGATTTTGGGGTCCATGTCCATAGATCCCTCAAAGTTGTCACCCAAGTTAGATATTAGATTTAGATTACTTACAGTGTGGAAACAGGCCCTTCGGCCCAACAAGTCCACACTGACCCTCCAAAAAGCGACCCACCCAGACCCATTCCCCTACATTTACCCCTTCACCTAACACTACAGGCAATTTGGCATGGCCAATTCATCTATCAGTTGTGCTATGTCTTACGGTTGGCATGCAGTGGAACTATAAGGAACAGAGTCACAACACCATATCTGTATCACAGCATGTGAGCCGAGAGTAAGAAGGCTCTGGACTCCATCTTTGAGGAGAAGGTGAGGTCTGCAGATGCTGGAGATCAGAGCTGGAAATGTGTTGCTGGAAAAGCGCAGCAGGTCAGGCAGCATCCAGGGAACAGGAGAATCGACGTTTCGGGCATAAGCCCTTCTTCCTGAAGAAGGGCTTATGCCCGAAACGTCGATTCTCCTGTTCCCTGGATGCTGCCTGACCTGCTGCGCTTTTCCAGCAACACATTTCCAGCTCTGGACTCCATCTTAACTGGGATCACACGTGCATGACATTTTAGTGAAAATATTGCACTGTTTGTAATTGAATAGTGTAATATTAGCCCAGACCATAAGACTTACAGGAGCAGAAATTAGGCCATTCAGCCCATCGAGTCTAATCCGCCACTCAATCATGGCTGATAGGTTTTTCAACCCCATTTTCCCGCTTTCTCCCCGTAACCTTTAATCCCCTTGGCAATCACAAATTTATCCATCTCTGTTTTAACAATATTCAACGACCCGGCCTCCACAGCCTTCAGTGGCAATGAATCCCATAGATTCCCCACTCTCTGGCTGAAGACGTTTCTCCTTATGTCTGTTCTAAAGGGCCTTCCCTTTACTCTAAGGCTGTACCCTCAGGATCCTCATCTCTCCTACCAATAGAAACATCTTCCTCATGTCCACTCTGTCCAGGCCATTCAGTATTCTGTAAGTTTCAATCAGATCCCCCCTCATCCTTCTAAACTCCATCAAGTATAGTCCCAGAGTTCTCAAACATTCCTCACATGTTAAGCCTTTCAATCCTGGGATCATTCCCTTGAACCTCCCCTGGACCTGCTCCAGGGCCTGTACGTCCTTCTTGAGATATGGGGCTCAAAACCGCTCACAATACTCCAACTGTGGTCTGACCAGAGCCTTATAGAGCCTCAAGACATACATCCTTGTTTTTATATTCTAGTCCTCTTGAGATCATAGAATCACAGAATCCCTACAGTGTTGAAACAGGCCCTTCGGCCCAACAGGTCCACACCGACCCTCCGAAGAGTAACCCACCCAGACCTATTCCTCTACCCTATATTTACCCTTGACCAATGGACAATTTAGCATGGCCAATTCACCTGACCTGCACATTTTTGGACTGTGGCAGGAAACCGGAGCACCTGGAGGAAACCCACGCAGACACGGGGAGAATGTGCAAACTCCACACAGACAGTCACCCGAGGCTAGAATCGAACCTGGCTCCCTGGTGCTGTGAGGTTGCAGTGACTAACCACTGAGCCACCATGAAATGAATGACAGCACTGTATTTGCCTTCCTAATTATCGACTCAACCTGCAAGTTTACCTTAAGAGAAACCTGGACTAGGACTCCCAAGTCCCTTTGCACTTCAGATTTCTGAATTTTCTCCCCATTTAGAAAATAGCCTATGTCTCTATTCTTCCTACCAAAGTGCATGACCTTACACTTTTCCACATTGTATGTCATCTGCCACTTCTCTGCCAACCCTCCTAACCTGTCTACATCTTTCTGCAGCCTCCCTACCTCCACATACCACCTGCCCCTCCACCTATCTTTGTATCATCTGCAAACTTAGCCAGAAGACTCTCAATTCCTTCATCCAGATCATTAATGTACAAAGTGAAAAGCTGTGGTCCCAACACTGACCCTTGAGGAACACCATCCTGAGAAGGACCCTTTTATCCCCACTCTCTGCTTTCTGCCAGACACCAAGCTTCTATCCATGCTAACACCTTGCCTCTCACACCACGGGCCCCTGTCTTATTCAGCAGCCTCTTGTGCAGCATCTCATCAAAGGCCTTCATGAAGTAGATAACATCCATTGGCTCTCCTTGGTCTAACCTGCTCGTCACCTCCTCAAATAACTGTAACAGATTTGTCAGGCATGACCTTCCCTTGATGAAACCATGTTGGTTTTGCTCTGTTTTACCCAGCACTTCCAAGTATTCAGAAATCTTATTTTTCACAGTGCACACCAAAATCTTACGAATGACTGAGGTGAGGCTAATTGGTCTATAATTTCCCGTCTTTTGCCTTGCTCCCTTCTTAAACAAGGGGGGGGGGTCTATTATCGATTTTCCAGTCCTCCAGTGATCCCTGAATGATCACTACTAAAACTGCCATTATCTCTTCAGCTACCTCCTTCAGAACTCTAGGGTGTAGTCCATCTGAACCAGGTGATTTATCCACTTTCCTTGTTTTTATATTCTTGTCTCTTGAGATCATAGAATCACAGAATCCCTACAGTGTTGAAACAGGCCCTTCGGCCCAACAAGTCCACACCGACTCTCCGAAGAATAACCCACCCAGACCTATTCCTCTACCCTATATTTACCCTTGACCAGTGGACAATTTAGCATGGCCAATTCACCTGACCTGCACATTTTTGGACCTTCTCCTTGGTGATGGAGATTGGGGTCATCTCTGACCCCAGTTCTCTTGAATTTTTGGGATATTATACATGTTTTACACAACAAAAACTGACGCAAGATACTTATTTCATTCTTCACCCATTTCTTTATTCCCCATGACTACTTTTCCAGCATGATTTTCCAGTTGCCTCTGTTTTTCCTTTTACATATCTAAAGAAAGGAGAAAGTGAGGACTGCAGATGTTGGAGATCAGAGCTGAAAATGTGTTGCTGGAAAAGTGCAGCAGATCAGGCAGCATCCAATGAACAGGAGAATCGATGTTTCAGGCATGACTCCTGAAGAAGGGCTCATGCCCAAAACGTCGATTCTCCTGCTCCTTGGATGCTGCCTGATCTGCTGCGCTTTTCCAGCAACACATTTTCAGCATATCTAAAGAAACTCTTGCAATCTTTTCTAATATTACCAGCTTGCTTACCCTCATAGTTAATTCACTGAAGTGCCTGTGACTGTAATACTTGTATACGTCAGGAGCTGTAAGAGACATCTGTTGGATTTTTTTTTTGTATTTGAGGAGCAAAACCAACATGGTTTCATCAAGGGAAGGTCATGCCTGACAAATCTGTTACAGTTATTTGAGGAGGTGACGAGCAGGTTAGACCAAGGAGAGCCAATGGATGTTATCTACTTCATGAAGGCCTTTGATGAGATGCTGCACAAGCTTAGTGATATTATCGCCAGACTATTAACTTTTTTTAACTGATGCTGTCCTATAGATTACATACAGTGTGGAAACAGGCCCTTCGGCCCAACAAGTCCACACAGACCCATTCCCCTACATTTACCCCTTCACCTAACACCACGGGCAATTTAGCATGGCCAATTCACCTAACCTGCACATTTTTTTTGGAGTGTGGGAGAAAACCGGAGCACCCGGAGGAAACCCACGCAGACACGGGGATAATGTGCAAACTCCACACAGACAGTTGCCTGAGGTGAGAATTGAACCTGGGTCTCTGGTGCTGTGAGGCAGCAGTGCTAACCACTGTGCCATCCAGAGACTCAGGTAATGTTCTGGGGATCTGGGTACAAAACTCACTGTGGCAGACGGTAGAATTTGAATTCAATAATAATCTGGAAAGAAGAGTCTAATAATGACCATAAACCACTGTCAAATTGTTAGGAAAATCTCATCTGGTTGACTAGTGTCCTTTAGGTAAGGAAATCTGCCATTCTTAGCTGGGCTGGCCTACATGTGACTCCAAACCTACTGCAGTATAGTTGATTCTTAGTTAGGGATAGGCAATAAATGCTGGCCTAGCCAGTGACGCCCACATCCCATAGATGAATATTAAAGAAACTGTCTTACCCACATCTACTTGTAATGTGATGGGAGCAAACAGAAACATTGCCCTATTTAATACATCACGTTGCTGGGTGGCATGGTGGCTCAGTGGATAGCACTGCTGCCTCACAGCGCCAGGGACCAAGGTTCGATTCCATCCTCAGATAACTGTCTGTGTGGAGTTTGCACATTCTCCCTGTGTCTGTATGGGTGTCCTTCCACAATCCAAAGATGTGTAGGTTAGGATGGATTGGCCATGCTAAATTGCCCATAGTGTTCAGGGATGTGTATGTTAGGGGCATTAGTCAGGGGAAATATACAGTAATAGGGTAGGGGAATGGGTCTGGGTGGGTTACTCTTCTGTGTGGACTTGTTGGGCCTAATGGCCTGTTTCCACACTCGAGGGGAATTTTTGATTCTATGAAAACCCACATCACAGTAATCCATAAGGTGGTCATAAAAACAAGACAGAGTTGGGAGCCTTGCCAATCACCCAGTCTCGAGACAGAGTTCGACCATCAGTCTCATGGCCAGGAATCTCAAAAGAGGTTGAAGCTCTCACAGCTGACTGTGAAACCTGAGCGTGTCACAAACTACAGCCAGAGCACTGATACTGACCAGTTGATCTACCAGACTGTGTGAAGGACAGAATATTGTGGACTCTTTGTCATGGTGGACAGATTTGTTACATCACAGGTAGACAGGGTGGTTATTCAGGAATTTAGCACACTTGCCTTCATTGCTCAGTCCCTTGAGTATGGGAGTTAGGGTGTCATGTTGAGGTTGTACAGGACATTGGTGAGGCCTCTTCTGGAGTACAGTGCCCAGTTCTGGTCACCCTGCTATAGGGAGGGTGTTATTAAACTGGAGAGGGTTCAGAAGAGATTTACCAGGATGTTACCAGGAATAGAGGGCTTGAGACATGAAAATAGATTGTAAAGATTCGGACTTTTTTTTCACTGGAGTGTAGGAGGTTGAGGGGTAACCTTATTGAGGTTTATAAAATCATGAGGGACACAGATAAAGATTTTATTTCCCCTAGGGTGGGGGATTTCAAGACTAGGGGACATACTTTTAAGGTAAGAGGAGAAAGATTGAAAAGGGACATGAAGGGCAAGTTTTTTACACAGAGTGGTTCATGTGTGGAATGAATGTCCAGAGGAAATGGTAGTTGTGAGTACAATTACAGCGTTTAAAAGACATTGAGATAAGTTCATGAATAGGAAAGGTTTGGAGGGATATGTGCCAGGAGCAGGCAGGTGGGACTAGTTTAGCTTGAGATTATGTTTGGCGTGGACTAGTTGGACCAAAGGGTCTGTTTCTGTGTTGTATGACTCGATGGCTCTGAACTGGACCCCACCTTGAGACCCTGACCCCACCCTCTGACCTGAACCGGAACTTTCTGTGAAGATTAAAGGTCACAGCAACCTTTGAGCTGTGTAGCTCTGAGGAATGTTTCCCACAACCTTCCTTGGTGCGACCTGAACAAACATAAGGTGGCAAAGGTTGTCAGATGGTCAGCAATCGACATGAACTAGGTTAAAGGCAGTGGGGTCATTGGGTGGAAGACAGGGGCTCCTCAGGAGTTACACAAACCAATTGGCATCAGACCCCTTCACAGAGTCTGATCTTTCTTTCACAACCATAGCTCTCAATCCTATACCCGGATCTCCATTTCTCAATTCCCACAGTCTGATCTCCATTCACAAACCCTATCCCCTATTCCAAAACTCCAATTCAGACAACCTATGTTTATACAATGGCCTTAATACAAAACAAAGTTAACAGGCAGGAGGCTGGAAGAACACAGCAAGCCAGGTAGCATCAGGAGGTGCAGAAGTCAACGTTTCTGGTATAACCCTTCTTCAGGACTCAGTTACACTTGAAACATTGACTTCTCCACCTCCTGGTGCTGCCTGGCTTGCTGTGTTCTGCCAGCCTCCTGCCTGTCTACCAGCATCAACAGTTTCTTTGCCCTTAATACAAAACAAAAAGCCAAGGTTCTTCATAAGAAGATTGCAAAGTCTGACACTGAGTTACTTACAGGGATATTTGCTCAGAGGACCGAAAGGCTAGACCAAAGAGCTAGTGAGTGTTGGAAAGCAAGAAAAGAAGGACAAGTGACAGAGAGGGAATTCCAGAGCTTAGACAAGGATTTGGAACAAAGTGAAGGCCACCAAGCCATGAGGATGATATTTTATTCATTCACAGCATGGGCCATCTCTGGGCAGGCTAGCATT
The DNA here is from genome assembly GCF_004010195.1 of Chiloscyllium plagiosum. Taxonomy (NCBI): domain Eukaryota; kingdom Metazoa; phylum Chordata; class Chondrichthyes; order Orectolobiformes; family Hemiscylliidae; genus Chiloscyllium; species Chiloscyllium plagiosum. The sequence goes on along the minus strand of NW_025213972.1, from coordinate 12,269 downwards.
TAGTACCCTTCTCTAACTATCCAGAGGACAAGCCACCCACATTATGGTGGGTCTGGCGTCATGTATAGTCCAGACTGGGTAAGGATGGCAGATTTCCTTTCCAAAAGGACATCAGTGAACCAGGTAGGTTTTATAACACTCAGCACTGTTTGCCATTTGGCTAGCTTGGAATTCCAGAATTCCCATTAATTTCACTAGCTGCTGTGCTGGGATTTGAACCTGCATCCCAGGACATTTGTAGGACTCTAGATTACTCACCTGGTGACAATACCACTACATCCTTAGGTGTATTCAAGAGGGCAGAATGAGAGGAGGGTAAATATCTCAGAGGGCTGGAGATTTGAATGAGATCGTTGAGATAACAGGGAACTAAGGCTAGAGGTGAATTTGAAAAAACAAACTGAGAATTTTAAAACAAAAATGTTGCTTGACTAGGAGCCAATGTATCTTGGTGAGCACAGCAGCAGAGTCTTGGATGGGTTTGAGTTTGTTGAGGACAGAAGTGGGAGTGTGTTGGAATATCTAAGTCCAGAGGAAAAGAAGACAAGGGTGAGGGTTTCTGTAATGGATCAGGGGGATAAGGTTTGGTGGCAATATGGATACAGGAGGTCTTATTGATTACAAACATGAAACCTATCTCAGTCAAGGGTGCAAACAGACTGCCTTAATCACGGACTGTTGCCATGGTGAGGGATAGGGTCAGCAGCCAGGGAATGGAGATTAGCGTTGTGATGGAAAACTATGCCCCCAGTTTTCCCAATATTTAATTGTAGGAAATTTCTGCTCTTCCAGTCCCATTCCCAAACACTGTACCTCCCATTCCCACATAATTCCCAAACTTTCATCCCAATCCCATGCTCTCTCTCACTCAATCTCAGTCCACGACAGCTATTCCAGAATCTTTTTCTCCCATTCTCAATTCCTCTCCTTCATTTTCAGACACACTACCCAACTCCTCGACACTCTTAAGAGTCATACAGCACGGAAACCGACCTTTCAGTTGAACTAGTCCAAGCCAACCAAGTTTCCCCCAATTAAACTAGTCCCACTTGGCTGCTTTTGGCCCGAATCCCTGGATACCTTTCCTGCCCATGGACCTGTCCAAATGTCTTTTAAATGTTGTAATTGTACCTGCATCTACCACTTCCTCTGGCAGTTCATTCCACATACGAACCACCCTCTATGTGAAAAAGTTGTCCCTTTTAAATCATTCCACCTCATCTTAAACCTATGCCCTCTAATTTTGAACTCCCCCACCCTGGGGAATAGACCTTTGCTGTTCACCTTACCTATGCCCCACCTGATTTTATAAACCTTTATAAAGTCACCCCTTGACCTCCCATCATTCAGTGAAAGATGCCTCAGCCTATCCTGCCTCTCCTTATAACTCAAACCCTCCAGTCGCAATTACATCCTGGTAATTCTTTTCTGAACCTCCTCCAGCTTATTAATATCCTTCCTATAATAGGGTGACCAGAACTGCTCACAGTACTCACCAATGGCCTGCACTATCTCAACATGATATCCCAACTTCTATACTCAATGGTCTGAGCAAGGAAGGCAAGTATGCTAAATGCTTCCTTAACCACCCTGTCCACCTGTAAAGCAACTTTTAAAGAACTTTGTACCTGCACTCATCAGTTCAACAAAACTCCCTATGGTTCTATTAGATTAGATTAGATTCCTTACAGTGTGGAAACAGGCCCTTCAGCCCAAGTCCACACCGACCCATTCCCCTACATTTACCCCTGCATGGCCAATTCACCTAACCTGCATATCCTTGGACTGTGGGAGGAAACCCATGCAGACACGGGGAGAATGTGCAAACTCCACACAGACAGTTGCCCGAGGCGGGAATTGAACCCAGGTCCCTGGCGCAGTGCTTATCACTGAGCCACCGTGCCACCCAGTGCGGGTATATGTCCTGCCCTGGTTTGACTTACCAAAATGCAACAGCTCACATTTATCCGAAACTAACTTCCATTGACCCAATGGATTAATATTCCTTTGTAATCTTCGATAAACCTCTTCACTGTCCACTCCTGGACCCTCTTCCCCATTTCCAAATCCTGTTCTCTTCATTCCCAGTCCTTGACACTCATCCCGAGACTCTGTCTCTTCAATTCCCGGATCTTGACCCACCAACACCCACTCCCAGACCATAGCGCTTATTCCCAGACTCTCTCCATGTTCCCCAGTCTGTGATCCCACCATCCCCAAGCCATGCCCATCCTACACTCGGTCACTGAATCCATTCCCAGGCACTGTCCCTCAGGGATGGGGATCATGGCAATGGAGGTTGGGAGTCTGTCGCAGGGATGGGGATTCTGGAGGGGGTGGGGGTGTTGGGGTTCTGTCCATGTGGTTGGGAACCTGGGAGGTGGGGGCCTGGGGAACGTGAGAAGTGGGAGGGGCGGGGAGGAAACTGCTCTGGCGGGGGTGTGTGTTGGACTGAGGTTTGTCCCGAAGGTGATGGTGGTGAGGGTTT
>NW_025213971.1:37185-37870 GCF_004010195.1 Chiloscyllium plagiosum | reverse complement strand
CGTCGGTGGTGGGCAAGTTGTTGGAGGGAATCCTGAGGGACAGGATATCCATGTATTTTGAAAGGCAAGGGGTGATTAAGGATAGTCAACATGGCTTTGTGCATGGGAAATCATGTCTCACAAACTTGATTGAGTTTCCTGAAGAAGTAACAAAGAGGATTGATGAGGGCAGAGCAGTAGATGTGATCTTTATGTTTCAGTAAGGCGTTCAACAAGGTTCCCCATTAGAGATGGGTTAGCAAGGTTAAATCTCATGGAATACAGGGAGAACGAGCCATTAGGATACAGAACTGGCTCAAAGGTAGAAGACAGAGGATTCTCATGGTCAACCCTATCTAAACCCCTAATCAAGGCGTTCAACAAGGTTCCCCATTAGAGATGGGTTAGCAAGGTTAAATCTCATGGAATACAGGGAGAACGAGCCATTAGGATACAGAACTGGCTCAAAGGTAGAAGACAGAGGATTCTCATGGTCAACCCTATCTAAACCCCTAATCATCTTGTACACCTCTATCAAGTCACCCCTAAACCTTCTTTTCTCTAATGAAAACAGCCCCAAGTGCCTCAGCCTTTCCTCATACGATCTTCCTTCCATACCAGGCAACATCCTGGTAAACCTCCTCTGCACCCGTTCCAGTGCCTCCACATCCTTCCTATAGTATGGCGACCAAAACTGCACACAATA
>NW_025213971.1:24858-35700 GCF_004010195.1 Chiloscyllium plagiosum | reverse complement strand
TTTCATGTTCCCTCCTTGCTGCTCTTAGCTCTCTCTTCAGTTCCTTCCTGGCTACCTTATAACTCTCAATCGCCCCAATTGTACCTTCACGCCTCATCTTTACATAGGCCGCCCTCTTCCCTTTAACAAGGGATTCCAATTCCTTATTAAACCACGGCTCCCTCACACAACCCTTTCCTCCCTGCCTGACAGGTACATACTTATCAAGGACACTCAATAGTTGCTCCTTGAACAAGCTCCACATATCAATTGCGCCCTTCCCTTGAAGCCTACTTCAGTTGACTGATTTCCACGAGCTTTTCAACCACAATAGACAGCACTCTTATCTGTGTACCAGCTATATTGTTAGCAAAGACAAATTGTATTCCTGGAGCTGAGAGTTTGTCCAGTAGTCCTACACAATTTCTCCACTCTTTACTGGACACTCTAACCTCACTCTACAAATAATTGAGCACTTCTTGTCTCACCTTGGATTTCCATCACTCACACATTTTCCAGCAACAATCCTTCTGAGGTACATACTTCCTCATCTTTCAACATCAAAGATTGAGAGGATCTTGTATCTCTTTATATTGTAACCTCTTTATCTTATGCTCCTGGCCTATGTGAGTAAACTGTACCTTCTCAGGTTTATGGTTTACCAACCTCAACCAGGCTGTACATTCTGGTGCAGCTTTCTAGCTTCTGCTCTGCTTTCCATTACACTCCAACAAAATTGACTGGCTTATTCTGTTTTCCTACATCTGCCTTCCCAGTGCTTTTCCTACCCACCTACACTGTGATTTGACATAGCCCTACTTTATTGCAATGAAAACTCCAGAGCTCCTTAACTTCTCTTTTCCTCTCAAGGGTTTCCTTTTTACCCTGTGGTAGGTTATTCTTATGATCTTCACTGAGATCTACATTTCCCTTTCCAGGAGAGGATTTCTCTTTTCCCAAATTTCTATCCATCACAGATTGAAATTGATGCGGGAAGGCAAACGTTGATTTATGAACCAACTCATAGTCATCAGCCATTTCAGCTGCTAATCTTGGCGTTTTAACTCTCTGCACTTCCACATGAATTCTCACTACTTCAGGGAGTGAATTTTTGAATTCCTCCAAAATAATTGATTCTCTAAGAGCTTCAGTTGTATCCTCTATTTTTAATGCCCTTATTCTCCTCTAAAAATTACTTTGTTTGATCCTTTCAAACTCAATGTAGGTTTGACTTGGCTCCCTCTTTAGATTCCTGAAACGCTGTCTGTGGGCTTTTGGCACAAGCTCATATGCACATCAAATGGGTTTCTTCACCTCCTCATAGCCCTCAGTTACTTCCTCTGATAGTGATGCAAATACTAGCTTTACCTAAAAGCTGTATTTGGATCAACAAAACCCACATGGTCACTGGCCACTGAATTTGTTTAGCCACTTTCTCAAATGAGATGAAAAAGGCCTCCACATCCTTCTCCTCAAGTTTAGGCAATACTTGAATATATTTAAGCAAATCCTCAACAGGCCTTTGACTACCATGTGATTGCTCATCCTCACGCTCTTCCTCACTAAGCTTATGTTCAGCCTTCATCTCCATCCTTTTAAGCTGACTCTCCTGTCTACGTGCCAACTTCTAAAGTTCAAACTCCCTCTCTTTCTTCCTTTCCTCCCTCTCTTTCTCTCTCTTTGTCATTTGTTCTACTAAAGCAATTTGTTCTTTTTTCTTTCCTCTGCATTTAATCATAATTCAAACAGTTTCTTTTTCTTACTGCCCTTTGCTTGTCCTCTGCTTCTGACTCAAACTGCTTCATTTCTAATTAAATTTTAGCCGTCCCCAAAGATTCTGACGGCGTTTCCAGCAAATCTCAATGCTGGGCTATTGCTGTAATTATCTCTCCTTTCCTCACAGAAGGAGGCAGCTCCAACTCCAGCTTGACTGCCAATTCCAGCACCTTGGCCTTATTCACCTTTTGTAAAACCCCCAGGGTCACTTCTTCCACACCCAGAAAACTCTTGGTGACTTGAAAGACCCATTGCTATCCAAAGCACTGTTTAAACCAACCGAAATCGGCACCCAGAACAAAAGACACTAACAACTGCCATGCGCAGCCTTTGAGTCCAACAACCCTCATCCCAACCTGGAAATATAGAACAAATTCTGCAAAGAGCCCGAAATCTGTTATGGACCAGGCCAGACCCCCTCAAAACACTTCAAGAAAGTAGCCCGGACCCTAACTTTATGATGTATTCTGTTGTCTTTTGTTTGTGTTTCATTCTGTAATCTTAGAAATAAATTCTGTTTTGCTTAAATCTAAATGGTTGGGCCCAGCTGCATCATTCTTAGAATATCCACCATCCACCTGCTTAAAACAACTCACAAAGTTAGGGTCCAGGCTACTTACTTGATGTGTTTTGAAGGGGTCTGGCCTGGTACAAAACAATTTGATGATAAATTCATCATTCTGATAATGTTGGTAATCCATAATTATTCAGATAATCTCTGTTTCAGACGTTTTGTACTCTTAAGGATTTTTCAATATGATTGTTTAAGCAGGGGCATAGTTTATTGTTCTGGTCAAATAGGTCCCTGACACTCTCGAGAGCACGCAGTGCTGTGCTGATATCTCCTTAACTGCAATGAATTCCAGTATGAAACTCTATTAAACATCCATGGGCAAATTCTAATATAACAGTCTTCAGAGCAATATCTTGTGCAATTAGTATTGGCAGCCACACAGAAATCTACACACAAACAGACGTGGATAGAAATATTACAAGTAAACAAATCTAGCACACACTTCAGGCACTTAGATATAGGTACAATCAAGGGCACAAACTTAATCAGCCTCAGAGACATTCCTGGAAAGTTACACAGGCAATATATAGAGAGAAAGAGAGACATACACACATACCCAACACCCCTCATGTACACACAAACACAAATACACAGAATCAGATACACACACATGCATGCAGAGTCAGACCCACAGATACACAAGCACACATACTGACACACAGATGCATAGACACACACACACAAGTGCACATGCAAACACATGGAAACACATGCACACACACACACACACACACAAGTGCACATGCAAACACACAAAGACACACACACATAGGCATATACACACGGTCACAGATCCTCACACAGCATAAAAGCAACAGACTTACATGGAACACACAAACAAAACCAATTGCGCAGAGATCAGATATATGCATATTTATGTCCTTGAAACAAATTACATTTCAGAAAACATTTACTTTGCCTTTTATTGTTTTTCAGCAAAGCGCGCCAATTAATGAACTGTTGGAATGATGCAGGTGTGACCGGGATATCAAAGGTACAAAGATCTGGAATCAAATGCCATGAATACATTAATTTAACTATCATTACTTTCCACATGAATTTTAAGAAGCAAGCTAGGTTTGGAAAAGGAGGAAATCTGTCACTGTTCTTCTGGACAATTAATAATGTGATCAGATTATTCAGGTTCAAGGTATATAGACAGATATGAGGTCAATACAGAAAATATTACCCAGCCCATTAGCACAACACTGATATTCTATCATTCAATCTGCTCTCATGTTCAGATAGGAAGGATATATTAAGACCTTAATTTGAAACACACACACAGACATGGTCATTCTTGAAGTGTGTAAACATAGCTCACTTGATTTGGAAATCGTTATTATTGGAAATCATTTGATCTTTTAATGAATCAATTCTGAAGAATTGAAGCTTTGCCAACACAATGGTCACCTTATTCAACAGCAGACACATCCTTGATGTAGAGATAAAATAGAAGTTGTCAGTGGAGTGAATCTACTTTGCTGATATAAAATCAGAAATGTTATAAAACGATTTGAAAAATTCTTTCCATCAGGAGGCTTTGGAACACAAACACAACAAAGACACAGACAGACACAGACTAAGAGAGACCCTCCACAGTTTCCTAAACAGCCATTCCCCAGAGCCAGGCATACACCAAACATGCTGCTCCCCTCAAACATTCATCGATCAGACTTCGTTTGGATTGTGTGTTTCGGGGGAGAAAGGGGGGAAGGACTTGGATGACATGATGCCAGTGCCAGCTGAGGTAAAACTGGAAGTTAGCTACTCCATTCAATACACTGTTAGGTCATTTGCACTCTAGATTATTCCATAGACTCTCCCTATTTGTTTGTATCCCCCTACCCCCAATTCCAGGTAAACAACAACAATTTCAAGGAAGTTGGAGAAGAGATCGATAGCTCCTTCCCAGACGGTAAGGATCGCACAGTGATCCTCAGGATGGAATCTGATCAAATTGTGCAAGATGCAGCGATTGGATCTATAACAAACCGAAAATCCAGGCCGGGGAATACAGGACCCTGCTAGAGTGGAACGGACGAGGCTTCACTTATCTGAAATCGACATCCCAGGGGAGTGTCCCCGAGGTGACCAGCCGCTCAAAGCTGATGGCCGTTGGCCACGGCTCAAGCCAAGAGGCCACCTTGGGAGAGCTGACCGCCCATCAGCTCTCTGAGGCAATCCTCGCTCTCCGTGGTGCTGAATCACCACTCTCCTTCCCCAGCAAATCGGTGCAGTCTCTCAGCCTGGTGGCCTGCAATGTTGGAGCGGGCTCTGAAGGCGAGCTCTTCGTCCGGGATCTTCTGATTGACCTACGGAACCATGGACTGGAGGTGGGCTCCCTGTCAGCCCGGACCACCAAGGTCAGCGTCCTCCCAAATGGCACCAAAGTCACATCAGATTCCGGTGAAGACTGGCTCCGGCATGAAGCCAGTCACCGACATCGGGTGAGGCTGGGTGAAGATAACCAGCTTGAAGACCTTGGTGATGAGGATCTGTACTGGACACACACACCCGACCCAGACGAAGAGATCCACCCTCTGGGAGGCAAACAGAAATATTTAATTTGGTCCCATGATGGGGAACGACACAAAATTGGATGAGATCATTCAGGAGAAAAGCATTGAAATATTTGAAATGGCCAAGGATGTGGAGTTGGAGCAAGTTGCGAAGACAAGAGAGTCTGGTCAGAATGAAGAAACTGTTGAAGTGAGAGTATTCCGGAACTTTCCACAGTATCTGGCCAATGTGAAAAAACTGATCAAGGAAAGTCAAGACCTGAGATTCGAGCTTCTCGAATCAGAATGGAATAAGGTGGAAGTGAGGAGGGCATGGGAAAGGCTAGGGATTCCTCGCCTGGACAAAAACAATATGATTGAAATATGGGGCAATATTTTCGAAAACAGTGTTCCAAAACCTACGGAGGCACTGAAGAAAATAATACACAGGGCCTACTGGGATGTTATGACCAGAATGAGGAATGAAAACCGATTCATACAGTTTGGTGAATTCACTTTGAAGATCAATCTCGAGAACTTTTACATTGAGCCGTACATCCTCCCGGGAGGTGAATTCCCGAGGGGAGAATTTGATCCGACCTACAGGGGTCTTTTACAGAACATGAATGCAGCCCAGAGTTTCAAGCAGAATGCCATAGCCTGGGTGACTGGAGAGACGGATAAGGTCAGTCACAATGTCAATGAACATGATGCAGTGATAGTGGCGGCAACTCACTTAGCGGAGGTGGTGAGGGATCCCAGGATGGTGCTGATGAACTCTCTGCTTGGTGATCTGCTCCGAAATGCCTGAGTTTTCCACAACCCCATGGCCGGTGGGGGCACCTGGGGGCACAACCATGCCAACATCGGCCTGGAGGCAGTCCCGTTGGACATGGTGAGGGATCGATCCCGGGGAGTCTTGAGAAACTGGATGGTGAGAAAGTCGGCACATTTCAGACTGACGCAGAGCAGCCGCAACCTGCCGCCAGAGCCTGATCAGAATATTTTGGACAACCTCCTCAGGGACCAGGTTTCCAACCACCCACCGAAAACTCCAACAATGCAGAGCCAACTCCAGCAAAGTCTGAGCCGGGATATGATTGACTACATGAGCCAATTGGAAGACTCGGTGCTGGGGAAGAGCCTCCGACCAAGACTGGCTTTGAAAATGGCCGAGGATAGACGGTATTTAGAGAGGGAGGTAATGCAGAGCGTGAAATCGCAAGAGGAGCTGGACAGGGTGGAGTATGAGGTTGTGCGCGACTCGGCCCACTTCGAAAATGGCAGTTTAACTGTCGAAATCCAGAGCAAAAGTGACCCTTCTATCGTGAAGGAGCTTCAAATCCCAACCAAGGTGGAGAAGCTGGCATCGGAGGAGCTGCTGGATGACCATTTCCGGAAGCTGGACCAGGTCTCAGAGGATGAGGGTCAGGCCATGGAGAGAGTTAACCATGCCCTGGGCATCTATGGCACCCTCATGGGTTTCCAGGGAGCCCGAGCATTCCTGGAGCAAGGCCGCGATGTGGAGGGTGGCATCATGCTGGCACAGGGGGTCCATGGGCTGGGCGAATTGGCGGGCATCAACCGAGCCGTTTCGGGACTTCTTGAGGACTCTGCCAGCCGTGCCCTGACCAGTATCGCTGCCCGGATGGAGGGCAAAGCAGCCGAGAGCCTCCTGGGACAAATGTCCAAGCTGGGGAAGGTCACTGAGGCACCAGTGCTCTCCACCGCTTTTGCCGCCTTCAACATTTACGAAGACGTGGCGAGGGAGAGCCCGCTCGGATATGCTGACGCAGCACTGGATGCTGCCATCTTACTGACGGGGCTGGCCGGGCCAGAAATGGCCCCTGTCACCCTGGCTCTGACCATCATCAGACTCGGCCTGGACCCTCTCTACTCGGAGATTAAGGGCAGCCTGGACTCCTTGCCCCCGGGGGCATCGACTGGTCAGCGCTGCCTCGCAGTTCTCAAGGGCATCGCCCTCGCTTTCCGAGACATCGCCCAGAGTCTTTTGGATGTGGTGGGTGAGTTCTCCCCGTGGTCTCTGATTTACAGAATCCCAGAGCTGGATGAGCAACATCGCAAAGATATGAAATTCATCGAGGAGCTGAAGAGTGCTGAGAGTTATTTTACAGTCACCGAGTACACCCAAGCTGATGGGTGCCATGGGATGGTTAATTTCTTATCCGGGAAGGATTCTGCCTTTGGGGGGGCACTGGACATTGAGCTGGATGATGCCAATTGTATGACAGTCCGGATGCCCGATCCAGTAGGTTCCGGAACCATTGAGAGAAAGCACTGTTTCCCCACTCACTGCTCCGTGAACGACCTGGTCGCCGGCATGGGAGAGACCCAACGAGTTCACTTGATCGAGAAATCGGTCACTCTGCTGTTCTTCATCCACGTGCACACCCAGGAGGTCATCGGATCCCTGACTGAGGACCGCAGCACATTACACGGCTCTTACACCGGCAATTCCCGGCCGAACCGCTTCTACACCGTCCAGGAACTCCCCAAGGGAGCCAAGCTCACATACTCCCTCTCCGACTATTACTACAGTCTCCGGGGACGGGACGGTGGGGATGCCTTCTACCTCGGGCCCCAGAGGAGCAGCGTGCAGGGAGGCAATGGCCAAGATCTGTACTTCATCCCCGAGTGGGGAGGAGTGACCGATATCGATAATCACGCAGAGGACGGTGCGACAGATTGGCTCCTCTTCAATGTCTCCTTCGGTCAGATCTCCGCCAAGAAATCCCAGCACCACCTGAGACTGTTCTTCGGCAATCAGCATCAAGTGTGGGTCAAGAACTGGTTCCTGGGAGACGAGTACCGACATATGAAGTTCAGGAGCAACGATTACGTCACCTTTACCATTGGTGATGCCACCTTGAACAACTGGATTGAACTCCAAGCGATCTCTCTCGACTTCTCACCCATTGACTACAAACCAGAGACTGTAGACCTGAGTGAAGTGAGTTGGAGGTCCGTCATCTCAGTGATTGGCACTAAACATGGGGATACCATCCGCGGCAATGATTTGGGCAACGTATTGCGAGGTGGCCAGGGTGCCAACTACCTGGAGGGGCGTGACGGGAGGGACATCTACGTGATCGAGGCTGACAAGGCCTGCGACACCATCAATAACTGGTCGAGCGATGAGGAATGGGACACAGTCCATCTGCCTTCCGATCACCAGAACCTCGGTGTGACCGTGAGGGACAACGGCGACCTCGAGATCCATGACACGGTTTCCCAAGCGGGGGCCTGTGTGATTCTCCAGAACTGGCGAGGAGGTTGGGACTGGCAGCACATCACCTTCATCAGCGGCGACTTTGTCATGTTCCAAGTGTCAAACACCTCTTCAAGGCCGGAGATCAAACCAATGCTTGTAGACTTCAGCGGCCGAGAGTCCGGTGTGGAATTTCACCTGGCCACATTTCCCGGGAACCAGCAGATCATGACAGTGTTGGGATCTCGCCACAATGACCGGTTATACGGGAATGAGAGAAACAATGTGCTGAGTGGGATGGGGGGAGCGGATTTTCTGAAAGGGGGAGGTGGCAGCGACACCTACATTATCGATTGCCAATGGACCTGGTTGTTCCCAATCACCATTGACAACGAGGACACAAAGGAGACGATGGATTTCCTTTTGCTACCTGAAGACTTTGAGGATTTAGTGTTTGAACCGAATCCACCCGACACTTACCTTCGGAACCGAAAGCAGCCCCCCTGTTTAATCATCCTGACGGACTGGTTCAAGGATGGGGCACATCGCCACTTGATGTTGCGTAGTCAGGACGGTGTAGTCTTTACGCTCCCGGATCAATACATCCAGGAAACCGTCCCTTCCCCGTCACTGTGTAATAATTCCTGGCCACTGTTACCTATTTACATCCCACCGCCTGGTATCTCCTACCACAACCTCATCCCTCAGGTCTTTGCGGTGGACAAGTCCAACTCCAAGCTGCACACCGTGCTTATAGATGCCCGGAACCAAGCGTTGGCTCACGCTGTCAAACTAATTGGCTCCTCCCAACAGAACTGGATCTATGGCAACCAGAGAAACAATTATATTGACTGTGGTCCAACATTCTGCCATGCAGAGGGGGGCAATGGTAGTGACACGTACGTCCTGACTAAGGGCACGTGCACCATCAACAATTACCCCGAGGACCTGCTCATGGATCAGATTCTGGTTCCGGCAAAATTCACCCAAATCCAGGTGTGGAGCATGTGGACACACATCCACCTGAAAACCCCGGGTCTCTCCTGTACCCTGTCCAAATATCTGCAGGGGGAGGCATACCAGCACCTGGTGGGACGGAGCAGTGACGGGGTCTGGTTCACTTTCACCAAGGATGGGCTGCAGACTCTCTATGTGGACATGGCACTGCAAGGCAGCCAGCACCTGAACCTCTCGTCCGTGCCCTCCCTGGACAAGGTCGTCTCGGTCCATGGCCAGCGCCAGCAGTGCAATTGCATCATCGGCAATGCGCTGCCAAACGCCATCATCGGGGGCTCCGACACCGACGTGCTGGAGGGACGTGGAGGAGACGATACCCTCCAGGGGTCAGCTGGGGAGGACTATCTGTCCGGGGGTCAGGGAGCCGATGAAATCCACGGCGGTGAAGGCACAGACTGGATCCTGGGTGGTGCCGGCAACGATATCCTTTACCCTGGACCGGGGGCAGACCGGGTTCACAGCGGAAGTGGTTCGGACACCATCTTGTTTGCGGGAGATCTCGAGAAGGGCCAGGGGGTGCTGGTGAACCTGGAGGTTGGCTTCGGCCTCGGGGCGGATGCCGACGGCGATTTGTACTACGCAGTGGACAACGCCATCGGCACCGGTTACGCCGACGTGCTGATCGGATCAGGAGGGGACAACGTCCTGAGTGGGGAAGGGGGAGATGACCTCTTCCTCCCTTTGGATGGTGGGGACACCCTGAAGGGCGGAGAAGGAGCCGATGTGTACCAGCTGGATGGCACGAGAGGCCTCAAGGTGATTGACAACTACGCGAAAGATCGGAAATACGATACCATCGTCCTGGGCAGTCGGCACACGAAGGACAACCTCTTCCTGGACAGACAGGGAATGCAGCTCATGGTGACGCTCTTAAACATTCAGGAAGGTGACTTTTCCGGCTCACTCCTCATCAGAGATTGGTTTATGCGGCCGGAGAACCGGCACATCATCGTGCAACTTGACAAATCCTATAACATGGAGGATCTGGTCTCAGAAAAGGTTCATCCCCGGCCAGCAAATCGGTTTGTCCTCAATTTCAAAATCTTCTATGAAGGAAGGAAGTAGCCACACCCGTTAAAGCCCCATGTAAGGCCGACTGAATTAACTGCCCTCGATCTTCCACGATCCAGAACAAACTTAATTCAAGTGTTAAACCGAGACAGAAAATCACAACTTGAATCATGTTTTGAAATGTTTTTGAATGATGCTTGAGATCGTCTGCACAAAAATATCTAGCTCCAAAGAATCTGAACCATTTATACTGAAAAACACTGGCTGTTAGCATATCAGTCAATCCCAATTGGCCTTGGAATCTGTGGGGATCTATTGGCTCAAAGCCGCACACTTTCAACATTTCCCGTTTGTAGTCAGCTGGTACCTGTGTATAGATGCAAATCACTGTCTGCAAGTGTAACTAGCTCAGCTCCTATGTATAATATTCCCAGTTAAGACTGTAGTGAGTGAACTTGAGCTTACAGAAATCACAGCAGTGTGTCAATCAATGGATGTGGTTATGATTGGACAACTTTTACTGAACAACACTGAATGTGCTCAAAAGTACACCGAAAATATGTCCTACCTTACCTGTCTTGTTCACAACATGACTCTCTCATGCATGATTGTCCAGGCTTTGCATCATCCCTGTATTAGATAAAGTTTGGGTGACAACAGTTCCCTCAAGCATTCTCCATGGTAACACCTTGATCAGTCACAGCTGACTTACTAATAGTTCAGTGCCATTTTCTCACGCAGCATTAACTATTTCT
>NW_025213971.1:0-1217 GCF_004010195.1 Chiloscyllium plagiosum | reverse complement strand
TCTGCCCCCACCCCCTCTCCGGCCTATCACCCTCACCTTAACCTCCTTCCACCTATCGTATTCCCAACGCCCCTCCCCCAAGTCCCTCCTCCCTACCTTTTATCTTAGCCTGCTTGGCACACCCTCCTTATTCCTGAAGAAAGGCTTATGCCCGAAACGTCGATTCTCCTGTTCCTTTGATGCTGCCTGACCTGCTGCGCTTTTCCAGCATCACATTTTTAAGCTCTGATCTCCAGCATCTGCAGTCCTCACTTTCTCCTAACTTAGTACCTATGTTTTATATTTTTAAAATGTAATCAAGAGACAGGTCTCAGTAAAACATATAATCAAAAAGAACCTACTCTACTCACTATTGTAGATTTACAAAAAAAAGTAGCAGCTAGACTGCACTTCAGAACTATATACCTAACTAATCCTGTGCTGTGAGCTTTCACATTTAGGTTCCTCCAAGGTTAGCTGCGAATTTTGCTGTTTGTTAATTTTTCTTAGATTCGCTCTGATGTTGAGAACTCAAACAGCAAAGGCAGTAGCTATGCAGGTTCACTGCTGTGTCAGACAGCAGTGTAAGTTTCTTTCTCATTTGATTCACTGACCATGTGGTTTCTTCTTTTGTCTCTCTTCCTCCTTTTTAAAGTGCCATTGTTTTGATCTTTTTTCCCCAAAGTTACAAAACAATGCAACAGTTGATAAAACAGTAATTATTGCTCCTAGAATTTGCGGAAATCAGCTCCAATACCTAAAGTACCTCAAAAAACATGCAGCTCTGACAGCCACAATATCTTCTTGTCCTCCACCTTGGATTACCCAGAAACCAGTATAGGTGGATCTGAGGCCAATGGCATGGGTAGTGGGCATGAGCTGGAATTAATTTGGAATGGTGGAGTGTAAAAACCATGGAGAAAAACAGGATGGCATGAGCTGGAATGGAAGCCTTGAAGTTGATGCGAGAATGTGAGAGTTACCAAAGGCATGAATAAGGTTTTAGTAGTAGATGAGCTGAGACAGGGTGAAGTCAGGGCACAATGAAATTGATAGCTTTTTCAAGGATAAAATGTAACAGTAAGATTGTGAAGAGGTTAGCTTAATTTCAGATATTGTTTAACATTAGCAATGCTTAATTCTGTTTTCACCTGGCAATTTGCCAAACCAAAGAGTTGGCCAGCAGCTGATGGATGCAGTTGGATTGCCCAAGGCTATTGAAAAAGTTTGAAGTTTGT
>NW_025213970.1:26942-37860 GCF_004010195.1 Chiloscyllium plagiosum | reverse complement strand
TCTGGAAATAGTCCTTCAGGAATACATACCTTCACATCTTTCAGCATCACACACTGAGAGGATCCTGTGTCCCTTAATAGTGCATTCTCTTTATCTGCTACCCCTGACTGATGTGAATACGCTTTCCCTTTGCAGGTATATTTTAGAAGCAGATCTGGCACTTCCTCCTTGACCAACCTCAGATCAACTTGTACACTCTGATGCAGCTTTCTAACCTCCACTATGCTTTATGTTACTGCTCCAATAAAACTCCCAGGCTTATCCTGTTTTCTTACATCTGTTTTTTTTTTCCTAGCCCAACAACAGAGTGATTTCCTGTGACCTAATTGATTGCAACGAAAACATCGGACCTTTTTTGCTTCTTTGTCCCCTTCAAGGGTTTCCTTTTATGCTGTAGTAAGTTATCCTTCTGATCTCCACTGAGATCTACATATCCATTTCCACGTGAGGATTTCTCTATCCCTCATGAACTGACATTGATTCTGGAAGCCAAAATGTGCTTTATGGAACAATTCATAATCATCATGTTCTTCAGCTGCTAACCTTGCTGTTTCAACTCTCTGCTCTTCCACAAGAGTTTACAATACTTCAGGAATTGGATCTTTCAATTCCTCCAAAATAATTATCTCTCTAAGTGCATCATAAATTTGCTCGATTTTTAAAGTTCTTATCCATTTATCAAAATTACTTCCTTTGACCCGTTCAAACTCAATATAGGTTTGACCAGGGTCACTCCTAAGATTCCTGAAATGTTGTCTGGAGGCTTCTGGCACAAGCTCATATGCACTTTCTTCATCTCCTCATACTCCCAGATCCCTCCTCTGATAGTGTTGCGGATACCTCACTAGTTCTACCTCCAAGTTTCGTTTGGATCAACAAAACCCACGTGGCCACTGGCCACTACAATTGTTTAGGCAATTCTTCAAATGAGATGCAAAAGATTTCCATATCCTACTGATCAAATTTAGGCAAGGCGTGAATATACTTAAAAAGTATCTCACCAGGCTTTTGACTATCATGGATTTGCTCATCCTCATGCTGCTCCTCACTAAGCTTACCTTCAGCCTTTATCTCCATCGTTTTCAGCTGACTTTCCACTCTCAGTGTCCATCTCTGAAGCTCAAACGCTCTCTCTTTTTGTTTCTCTCCAGCTAAAGCCATTCGTTTTTTTTCTCTTTTATGGATAAAACCAATTCGTTCTCTTTGTTTTTCTTTTAATTTTAGTCGTAACGCAAACTGCTTCATTTCAGCTTCTGACTCAGAGTGCTTTATTTGCGATTGAAGTTTAGTCATTTCTACAGACCCCAATGGAGTTTCCAGCAAATTGGAATGCTGAACTATTGCTGCAATCATCTCATCTTTCCTCACATTAGGAGGTAGCTTCAACTCTAGCTGGTCTACTACTTCCCGCAGCTTGGACTTATGTGCATTTTGTGAAACTCCCAAGGTCGATTCTCCCATCTCCAAAACATCTTTTGTGACTGTAGGAGTTATTGCTATCTGAACCTCTGTTTACACACCAAATCCAAACACGAACAAAGAGACACTAACACCTGCCACTCGCTGTCTTAATTCCGCAAAGTCCCCCCAAACTGTTATAGACCAGGCCCGAAACCCTCAAAACATTTTTAGGCAGGTAGACCAGACGTAACTTTGGTATTTGTTGAAGATTAGTGGAAAGTGGATATTACAGAGTGAACTAACTGGTCAGACTGCTGAGTTTTAAACAAACAGACTTTATTCACCAAATCACGGAATGAAGCACATGAACTGAAACTAGAATACCTAACTAACGTATCATATCCAACCGAGAGGCTATCCCGAGTTTAGTATATTGTTCCAAAATACTTGCAAAAATCCCAATAAACAAACGCTTTATCACAAACAGTAAATCTGGTACAAAAAGGTTACAGGTTATGAGGTCGGAAAGACAGAAGGAAGGGGAGAGCGTCCAATTTCAACAGTTACCCTGACTCAACTAACACCCAAACTGAACCAATCTGCCCAGCTAGGGAGTTGGCCACGTCCTCTTGATGGTACAAGTTTTTATTTAAAGACTCGAAAGCGTTCTGCCTGATTAGATATAAACAAAAGGACCCCAAATGAACCTTTCAAATTCAGACATATTGGAGTCTTAGGTCGTTTAGAACTTCTCTGAAGAAGAAAAATCAAGGATAACATAACCTTGTAAAAGGACAGGCTTTGTGACAACACGCCACATTTGGCTTTGGACTGAATTCAAACAATGAAGTCAATAAAATATGTTAAAGTGCTTGTGAGTTTATATTAAAAAAAAGTGCTGAAGCGCATTGAGTGTTGAAGATACAAAAGTGCCTCATTACACATTTCCTGTGTATTGGAGTGCAAATATATCCATTGTAAATATATTGGCTGGTGCCTGTTCTAGTCGAGGAGAGATCAGCACGGTAACAACGTCCAGATTGTGGTTTTCGAGGGTGGTGATAGTGGAAGGTTCAGGCGGCTACAGTATTGCAAACGGATAACGGAGCAGAATCGTCTAGCCTGGGATAAGAAAACATCAATTATTCTCTCTCACAACTAACTTCACGGAAGCAATTGGTGATTTGACCAATAGTCAGCGATGCCAACAATCAATCCAGTCCAGTTGTTTTTGTGAACTGAAGGAACCATACTGAAAGGTGTTATCTGGATCTGTTTGTTCAGTGACAGTAATTGATACCGGACTCCATGGATTCTAATGATGCCACTGGATGGTATCCCTCTCGTGTTAGTAAGGAGCTTCTTGCAATGCTTTATGCCATTATAACTGCAGATGCACCACCTCCAACGCTCACAGGGATCAACAGCTGCAGAGACACGAAAAGGAGAGATAAAGATCTGAGAATAGACTGGAATGATCCATTAATTGATCAGAATCTGAGAACATTAGACTGGAAAGCTGCAACAATGGACAGGAGTTTATCCTCGGGTTTTTCTTGTTGTCCTGGTCTTGGTCAACATTACCATATCGGATATTAGGTGCACTGATGATTATCCAGGCGGGTTACTATCCTATCCTCCCTATTGTTGGTGTTCCTGGTAAGTTTCTTCATCTCTATCCATTTATTAATCTCTTTAACCATGGCAAACTTCTTTGCTATTTCTGTTATCTATATTTGACAAAGACGGAAACTATTGTCTTCAGTTTCAAATGCTAATTCCATTCATTCTCCACAAATTTCAGAACCGCCCACACCAGCATCTGAGAACGAGACTGTTCAGAATACCGAAGTACCTTTTCTCCCTGAATTAATTTACGTCTCGGTATTCTGTCCATCACCAAACCTACTCACTACCAGCTCGATTATATCGCCAGGCACCATCATGGCATTAATGCTGACGCTTAATAAACCATTATCTATGCCTTGGTAAAGTTCAGACGTTATGGTTCCACGTCTCCTCTAAGCACACTTTAAGTTGCAAATGTTTTGATCACAACCTTGTTCTTGTCTCTAAAGTAACCTAATGACAGGAACACTGTGTCAGAGCAGTAATGTAGGAAGAAATGTAGTTCAGAGGCACAGGTTATTGCACAGAAAGACACTGTTCCACATCCTACCATAGCTGATGTCAGAAAGTGAATTCAAATGACAGGAATTGGAAATAAAAGCAAGTTTTACGAATATCAACCATAATATCTCCGGCATTTTGTCGATACGTTTATCTATTTCACTGATGTCCTTTGGTAAAGAAAACTAGCGTTATTACCTGGTCTGGCTTAAGACTGATTTCAGATCCACGGCAATGTGCTTGGTTCTGTACTGCCTGAAAGAATGACCTCACAGTAAAGGGCATTTGCTAAGGTGAACAATGCTGCCCCTGTCAGCGATGCGGACATTCCAAGTAATAATACAATTAAAGATTAAATACAACAAAGAATGATGCAATAGTTCAGAAACAATAAAGAACGAAAAAATGCCAGAAAACTGAGCAGATTTGGCAGCCTCAGGTCGAGTGAAAAACATAATTGGCAATTCGATTCTAGTGACCAAAGTTCAGAACTGAACACAGTTGGGAAGTAGTGTGATTGATGTTGGTGACTGCGACATCTATTATGAAGGGGAGAAGGACTGAGTTGAATAGAAGGAAAGAGAGAGAGAGAGAGAGAGAGAGAGAAAGAAGCAAACAAAGGGATTGTTGATGATTAGCTGGGATGGAAATTAAAAATGAGATTAATCTTACTTATTTTTCTCCTGTTCCCATATTTCTGAAAACCATGGCCATGTAAGGTATCCATCAAAGTCCCTGTTTGAAGTGATTTATGCAGATTTTTCTCTCTTCCCTGAGTGTGATCATCTTCCTTTATTCATTAGTGGGATGCTGGGCCAGTATTTAATTCCATTTCCCCATTGTTCTTGAGAGGTTTTGGTGAGCTGCCTTCCTGACCCACTGCGGTCCGTGGGCTGTAAGTAGTAGTGCTGAGGTCCATGCGTTTCATTTCTTTGAGGCTTTGAAGTCAGTGATATAACTGAGTGGCTGGCTTGGCCATTTCAAATTACAATTGAAAGTTAACCACATTTTTGTGGGTCTGGAGTCACATGTGAGCCCGACGAGGTGAAGATGGTAGACTTCCGTCCCGAAAAGGCACGGACAATCGACAATGGTTTCATTGTTTCATTTTATTCTTAACTCCTGATATTTTATTGAATTCAAATTCCAACATTTGACGTGGTGGGATTCAGATACTGGGTCTGATTTCTTGGATTAATATTCCGGAGATAAATCAGCTAAGCCATCGCCTCCTCAGCATCACCAATCAACTCGACTGGCAACAGTGGTGTTGTTGTTGGTGTGACTTTGTTTCATAAGGCAAATAAATGATTTGGCAAAACATACCATCCTTCTCATTTTGTATTTACGAGAAGGCGAGATGATGGGAAGTGCTCTTGGTGAAATGGAGCTGGATGTCCATGGGCATGAGTCACTAACAGAATTCATACGGAGCAGCTGGGTGCTGGCAGGTGGGACCAGATTAGATTGGGATATCAAGTCGGCATGGACGGGTTGGACCGAAGGTCTGTTTCCATGCTGTACACCTCTATGACTCTCTGATTCAGCAAGTAATCAGCACAATAAATGAATATTGTCCTTCATTGCAAAATGATTAAAGTATAAGTGTGAAGACACCGTCCTGTAGTTGTAGAGTGTTCTTGAGACAGTATTTTCTCTCCTTTATAATGAATGATCTCTTTGCTACAGAGAGTCAGTGTAATGGAGTTTCACCAGTCTAATCCCTGCGGTGGTGGTACCATGAGGAGAGTGTGAAGGAAATTAATGTTTAATCTGTAACACGATAAAAAAGAATAAAAAGTGATTGCATTAACACTTAATTATTATGAATCACCACTCATTATTACCAAAACAAAACATTGATAGCATTAAATATAACATGCTTTCCGTGATACGTGTCTTCACATTTGAACAAATGCGTAGATCGGAAAGATTTAGAAGGATATGGACCAAACGCAGAGAAATGGGGTTAGCATGGATGGACATTTTGGACAGAATGAACTAGTTTGGGCTGAAGGGCCTGTCTCCTTGCTATAGGATTCTATGACTCTATGATCATTTACAGAGTTCTGTAGATCCCCCATGTTGGTTGAGAGAGACCTGCAGGTTCTGAATGAACTCTCACAGTCTCGATGTGCGGTTGGTGTGTGACTCTGCACTGAACGTCATGTTGTTCACAACCTGTCAGCAGCCACACTCTGACAGAGTTCGGCATTCCCACCAGCTACTGACCTCCATACAGGACACTATCCTGTCTTCTCTGTCACAACCCAATCTTTTTTTTTTTGCTAAAAGCTGTTCGTTGGCTCAAGAAGACTCTGTCCTTGATGTTTTTGGAGGGACAATAAACTCCGATTAGTCTGGTTTTGTACAGACACGAAAAGTATATTCAGAGGCCTTTGATTTTTATGTAAACAGACGAAACTTCAGGCCAAAGTAGTTATACTTTAGAAGTGATCTGTATAATGATTAGGGAGTGGTCAGTTCTTTTAGCTGAGCTAGCTGAGTTGAGCTGAGCTGAGCAGTTTTCATTTGAATCTTGAACTGGAAGTTCAACAGGTTAGAATAGTAATGGCTCGTTCAGTCGCCAAATGTTGCCTGGGTGTGCATGCAGTGACTTTGGAAATTTTACAAAACGTGAATAAGACCAAGTTGCAAGAATTAGCAGAGAAGCTGGAATTGAAACTGACTGCTTCTGTGACGAAAGGAGAGATAATTACAGCAGTGGCTCGTCAATTAAACTTTCTGGAGAAACCATCAGAATCTATAGAGATGACAAGAATTCAGTTGCAATGAAGCACCTTGAGTTAGCTGCGAGAGATAAGAAAAGGGCAGCATAAACGAAACATTTGAGTTACGATTAATAGCAGAAGAGAGGGAAACAGAGGGAGCAGCCGAACAGTGAGAGAAAAAAAAGAAAGAAAGGCAAAAGAGAGAAGAGCAGGAGAGAGAGAGAAAGAGAAAGCTTTTGAATAGCAAAACTAACATTTGAAAAGGAAACTCATTCTAAAAGGTTGGAGATAACGGCTGAGGGTAGGTTTAGTAAGGAAGACAGTGAGGATGAGCAAGCCCCGGTTGTCAGAGGTCTAGTGAGAAACTGTTTGAGCATGTTCAAGTATTGCCTAAATTTGATAAGAATGTGCTGCCTTTTTCATCTCATTTGAAAAGGTGACTAAACAAATGCAGTGGCCAAAGGCAATGTGGACTTTGTTGATCCAAACGAAACTTGTAGGTGGGACTGGTGAGGTATTCACATAGTATCAGAGGAGGTATCTGGTGAGTATGAGGAGGTTAAAAAAAGCCATTTTGTCTGCCTTTGAGCTTGTTCCCGAAGGCTATAGACAACGTTTCAGGAATCTAAGGAAGGATCGTGGTCACACCTACATTGAGTTTGAAAGGATCAAACAGACTAACTTCGATAGTTAGATACGAGCATTAAAAATCAAACAAAACTATGATGACCTTAGAGAGATACGT
Organism: Chiloscyllium plagiosum; assembly: GCF_004010195.1. Lineage (NCBI taxonomy): Eukaryota > Metazoa > Chordata > Chondrichthyes > Orectolobiformes > Hemiscylliidae > Chiloscyllium > Chiloscyllium plagiosum. The sequence continues at coordinate 30,852 of NW_025213970.1, read as the reverse complement.
ATTTGGAAGAATTCAAAAATTCACTGTCTGAAGTAGTGCAAACTCATGTGGAACAGCAGAGAGTGTAAACAGTAAGGTTAGCAGCTGAAGTGGCTGATGATCATGAACTGGTCCATAGACTTGGTTGAGCTTTCAGATAAAGTTCCAGTCTACAAGAGATAAAACTTGTAGCAAAGAGATATCCTTACGTGCAAAGGAAAAGGTAGATCTCAGTGAAGATCATAAGGATAATTTACCACGGCAAAAAAGAAAACCTTGAGGGGTACAAAGTAGTTAAAAAAATCTCCGGTGTTTTCATTGTAATAACGTGGGCTACACAAAATCACAGTGTTGGTGGGCTGGGAGAAAACCAGATGTAGGAAAACCAGATAATCACACCATCCTGGACGTTTTGTTGGACTAGTGACAAAACGCATAAGGGAAGATAGATAACTGCATCAGAGTGTACAAGGTGATCAGAGGACTTGCCAGATCTGCTTATAAAGTCTACGTGAAAGGGTAAAGTTTATTTACATAGGCCAGAAGTAATTTTGTAAGGAGGTTCCAATACTAATTAACATAGGATATTTTCAGTCTGTAATGCTGAGGGGTGAGGATATATGCACTCTTGAGAGGCTATTGCCAGAAAATGTGCTTGTAACAGGAATTCATAATGAGACATAAAGTGCTCATTTATGTAAAGTGAAGCTAAAGAGTTCCGAGAAGTGTAAATAATGTGTGGTAGAGTACTGGACAAATTCTCAGCTCCAGGAATAAAAATTTTCTTTGCAAATAATATAGCTGATTCACCGGTAGGCGTGCTGCCCATTCCAGTTGAAAAGTCAATGGAAATGCAAGCAACTGAAGACATGGAGAATGTTTATCCAGAAATTTTCCCTGATTGAATGATCACAAGTTTACACATGCACTGGTTGAAGCAGGATATAGGCGCAGAGAAGGAAGCTGACGTAGAGTTATCCAAAAGTTGTTTTTGATCAGTTAAGTGGAACAGAGAAGGAGCAAGTAGGAAAACATCGAAGTATTTTTAGCTCTGCTAAGCGCATTGATTTGCAGCAGAAAGATGAGGAGTTACATCAGTTATATCAAAAGGCATTTAGCAAGAAGGAGAATGATTGCATTCCTGTGTGTTATTAATTAACAAATGATGTTTTAATGCGGAGATCAGCACACATTGAAGCAGATCAGACGTGGGCAGAAATTCATCAAATTGTTTTGCCTGTTGGGTATAGAAAGGAGGATGCTGCAAGTGGCTTATGAGCTACCACGTGTAGATCATTTCGGGGAGAGGACAATACAGGCTGAAGTACAAAGATATTTTCACTGGCCTGTACTACACAAAGATGTAGTTGAATTTTGCCAGACGTCTCAAACATGTCACACAGGCAGTAATAAGACCTGCAACTTCAATACATATTCCAGCATTTGAGGAACCTTTCAAAAGAGTTTTGATAGATTGCGTCGGCCCCTACATCAAACACAAAGTGGGAATAAGTATTTATTAACAATAATGGATGCGTCGACTAGATTTCCAGAGGCAATCCCATTATGCACCATCACAGCTAAAAGAGTTGTAGAAAAAAATACTTAATGTTTTTACTAGATACGGACTACCAGTAGAGATCCAGACAGATCAAACCTCACATCTGAACTATTCAAGGAGGTGGTGGATAACTTGGGAATAAAGTAATTCAAATCTACTGCGTACTATTCGGAATCACAGGGAGCATGAGAGAGACGGCATCAAAAACTGAAGACCATGTTGAAGGTTTAAGGTCAGGATTATCCAGGTGATTGCGAAAAGGAAATTGCTTTTGAACTATTTGTAATCAGAGACGCACAAAATGAATCGAACAAATTCAGTCTATTTGAGTTAATTTGCAGGCATGAAGTAAAAGGACCATTAACATTGGTTAAGGAAATATTAATGTCAGAATTCAGAGACCACCCATTTGGACGATGTGTCAAATTTTAGGGAATGATTAAATAGAGCTGGGGAGTTGGGTAGACAGCATTTAAAAGGATCGCAGCATACAATGAAACAGGAAGTGGATCAGTAATCACAAATTCGCAATTTTGCAATTGGGAATAAGGTCTTGGTGTTACTTCCGGTAACAGCTGAGCCTTTAAAACCAAATTTTAGTGCACCCTATCAAATTGGGAACAAATTGAATGAGGTGAACTACTTGGTACGGACTCCAGACAGAAAGAAATCTCACATAGTGTGTCATATGAATATGCTCAAAGGATATTTTGATCGGGAAGGAAAGCAAGAGGAGAAGCTGTTAATGATTACAGCACAGAAAGAAGAACCAAGTTCAGAGGATTCTAAATTGGACATTCCTCAAATCAAATTGAACGAGAAAGTTGTAAAAAAATGGGATAAATTATTGAATTACCTTCCACAAGAAAAGCAAAGTGACAGTGAAAGAGTTATTACAATCTCATGGAGAGATATGCGGAAATAAACTGTGAAGTACAAACATAATTGTGCATGATAAAAATACAGGAGATGCTGTTCTTATTAAGCAACATCTTTACAGGTACGACCCTCCAAAATTGGCACAGGTTCAGATGGAGATAGAGTGAATGCTCCAAGATGGCATAATCGAAGTGAGTTACAGTGACTGGAGCTCACGTATAGTCATGGTGCCAAAGTCAGATGGGCCCCAACGGTCATATGTGGACTATCACAAAGTCAACGCCGTTACAAAGCCTGATGCATATCCAATTCCATGTTTGGAGAACTGTGTCGAAAAAGTGGGAGAAGCTACTTAAATTTCTAAGTTGGACTTGCTCAGAGGCTACTGACAAGGAGCGCTTTGTCAGAGAGAGCAAAGGCAATTTCGGGGACTTCATAACGCCAAATGCACATTTGGTGTGAAAAACGATCCAGTCACATTTCAGAGGCTGATAATAAGGTCATTGCCGGATTACCCAACGATGTGATATACGTTAATGATCTGGTGGTTTTTAGTCACTCATGGAAGGAACATTTAGAGCATTTATCGGATTTGTGCGATCAACTTCAGAAAGCAGGCTTGGTGGTAAACCTAGCTAAAAGTGGATTTGAGAAAGCCCAAGTTACGTTCCTGGGTCAAGTTATTGGACATGGACAAATTGCCCCATGAGATACGAAAACGAAAGCAGTTGGCGAATGTTTCACATCGTCGACAAAAGATATATGCAGTACTACAGTTGCTGGGATAGACTGGATTTTACCGAAAGTTTGTGCCAAACTTTAAGCAGTGCGACTGCTCCACTCACCAAATTGCCAAGGGCAAGAACTCTCAGTGGACAGAGGACTGTCAAAAGGCATTTTACAGCCTAAAGACTGTGATAACACTGGCCCCAGTATTAGCTACACTAGATTACATGAAGACTTTCAAGGTGGTTATCGATGCCAGTGATGTGGGTATTGGTCCGGTGTTCCTGCAGGAGGAGGATGAGGGAATAGAAAGACCTATCGGGTATTTTTCTGGGAAGTCGAACGTTCATCCACAGAAATGTTCAACGGTGGAGAAAGAGACTTTAAAGTTGGTGTTGGCATTGCACCATAACTGTGTTTATATTACCAGCAATGCATCTGAGACAATCGCATACTCTGATCACAACACATTGACATTTGTGGAAAATATTAAGGACAAAAATGTCACACTGTTTAGATGGAGCTGGTTGTTGCAGCCATTCAATCTGACCATTGTGCGTGTGGCAGGTCGTAAAAACGTGAAAGCTGATGAGTTATTGAGACTCGAATGAGATACAGAGGTGTTCTGTGGTGGGTGTACTTCGGCCTGAATTCGCATGGGTTTGTGCATGTTTGAATGTTTACAGTTAGTATAGTGCATCTGTTAGTTTTGAGACTGCTAACTGGGTTTGAAGGGTTAAAAATGCAGCCATCTTTTAGCATTGA